>NC_091963.1:25656328-25786328 GCF_031021105.1 Erythrolamprus reginae | reverse complement strand
TCCGCAAAGTAGAGATGCGGAAGTAAATACACTATTTTTGGCTATGAACAGTATCACAAGCCTTCCCTTAACCCTTTAAACCCCTAAATTGCAATTTTCCATTCCCTTAGCAACCATTCAGATTATTCCTCACCATGTTTATTTATTAAAGTTTATTTAAAAAAATATTTATTAAAGGCAGACAAAAGTTTGGCGATGACATATGACGTCATCTGGTGGAAAAAAACGTGGTATAGGGGAAAAACCCGCAAAGTATTTTTTAATTAATATTTTTGAAAAACCGTGGTATAGACTTTTCGCGAAGTTCGAACCCGCGAAAATCGAGGGAACACTGTACTAAGTTTTAGCTGTTCTGTGCTTAATTTTAACTATGCTCTGTTGAAACAAAGCAGCTTCAATTTTTTAAAGAAACAATTTTATTTCCATAAATCATGTCTATGATCACTTATGGATAGACAACCATGCTTAGTTATGATAGCTCAGGTTTGCATGTTGACTTGGCAGAAAATTCAAATATTAGATTTCTATGGGTTAAAATCTTTATTGCAGTTCAGAATGAAGCTATACACACGTAGATTATTGTCCACTACGACAAATGTCCATAAAGGGTTTTATTTATTCTCAATGATTTAAGCACATCTAATTTTCTTCTAAATCTTCTGAATTATCCATTTCTTAACATGGTGGTTGTTGGCTTGAAACTGAATGATTGTGTTATCTATATATATGACAGTGAGCCTGTGTAGTGGTTATGGCATTGGACTAGCAATTGGGAAACCATGAATTCTAGTTGCCACCTGGTGAATTAGGCCAGTCATTTCCTGTCAGCCCAAGAAGGCTGAAAAGGAGCATGATGGCTTATGTGGTTAGGTATCATAGAATTATTTATTGGCCATTGCACACACAAGGAATTTGTCTTTGGCGCATATGCTCTCAGTGTACATAAAAGAAAAAAGATACATTTGTCAATAATCATGAGGTACAACCAGTAATGAGCAGCCAAATTTTTTTACTGCCACGCGGTGGGTGTGGCTTATTTTGTGGGTGTGGCTTGATGGTCATGTGATTGGGTAGGAGTGGCTTGCCAGCCATGTGACTAGGTGGGAATGGCTTGAGATTTAGGGGGAGATTTAAAAATATTGGAAAGCCGTGGGAGAGTCACAAGGTTATTATTGCTGCACGATGCCTTTTCATCTCTGCTGCAGGCAGAATGAGGACTTCGCAAGGGGAAAAAGACCGTAGCACAAACTGCTTTGGCATGGCTCAGCTCGACTCTCCTTTTTCCCCCTGCTGCTGCTGCATGCTCCTCGCTTTTTTCTTCTTTCCTGCTTCCTGGCCTCAGGAGTACATCATCTATGACATAGGAATATCCATTATTTTGGTAAATTTACAAAAAAAATCTAGCTCTTTTTTCAATCTGAATTCTATTCCAACAAGTGGAATTTTTAAAGAAGAGAAAGAGAGAAACCAATTTGCAGGAACGGAAAAGTTACTTATCCTTGCCAAGAAACTAGTGAAGAAACATCATCAATTCCATCTTGGTGATGGGGTGTTCCTATTCCTCATATCTACTTTTATTGCTTCTCATTTGGTGGTTATATCTATGGATTTAATATACAAAGTGCTTCAAATAGAAAGCAGGAGAAGCTCTTCTCCACTTTTGTCAAAGCTCATATACATGGAGAGATCAGGTGAAGAGGCATGGTTAGCAAGAAGGAGAAGTGTGGTCAGATAATTCTGGGAGTTAACAAAAGGCTCCATGCTAGGAAGTGAGTCTTGCTACATCTTCAGTAATTCCTAACTCTAACTCTACTCACTGTAACTAGACTATATTGTCTGCTCAACATTAAGATTGATTCACTACTGAATGAGAGAAGGATTCAGATATGCATACATATAATATATGAATTGATTCTAATACAAGGACACAAATTAAAAGTAGACACTAACTTGGAATTAAAATCTAGAAGTATTGGGATCCACCCAATTACATACTGTCTGGATCAATATTTCTTAAACTTGGCAATTTTACGATGTGTGGACTTCAGTTCCCAAAATTTTCCAACCAGAAATGCTGAAATATGACATTTCTTCCTTTATTTTTGTTAGATACTAGGACTATAGCATGTAGGGTTCAGTCAGGTCCTCCATTTAGGAGAGAAGAATACTGAAGGCTGATTAGTTGAATCATTTGACAGCTCCCTATAAAAGGGCTAGCTGTCAGACAGAACCTTTGCTGAAAATTGTAAATAGTTGCTGGATAAAGAGCTGTTAGTTAAGTCACTCTTGCCTGCCTCAACCGTTTGCCCTATCTAACAATTTTCTCTTTCATTCTTTCTATAGTACACAAAAAGATGTTCCTACAATATGGGAGCTTCATTCACTGCATTATTCTAGCTTATTTCATTCTGAGATCTGAAATAATATAGTAAACCAAAACCCAATCAAATTAGCTTTAATGCACTGTGTGACCCTATCTACTGAGGTGCTTTTTGCATAATCTAACTGATGATTTCATATTCAATTAATATCACAGAATTGAAAAGGGACATACAATTCAATGCAAGAATACAAATGCAAGCACCCGTTCATTTTGTCCAATTATGACTTGATCCTATCCAGTAAACTTTTACAATATTTCTAGATGATTGGCTCCACTTGTGAATAATGTTTATTATTGGAAAGTTTTTGTAAAACTCATGCAGAATTGTAAATTCCAAAATACACGGAATATACGAAATACTTTTACAGTTATGATACAATGACAAATTAAATACTGCTATCAGTGAAACATAGCCAAATGTGTTCTTGAAGATTCAAAGTATTAGTTTATACAGTTTGTTCTTAATGATTATATTTGCAACATTTGCAAACAAATTGCAGCTTCTGCTCAGCATTTCCAAATCTAATTTTTCAAGAGGGTTTTTTTTTAACTTTTACTTGTTAATGGATCTTGTACCCCTTCAGTTTTAATAATAATATGGAAATGTTAAACAAACTACAAGCAGGCAACCTGTGCAGTAGCCATTTTTAGCATGTCTGCAAAATGCGGGGGGAACAAAAACTTCCCCAAGCCATTTTTCTAAGGTTTCTGAAGGAGTTGAACAAACAGCTGAAATACCTGTTCAGCTTTCAGCAGCCTGGGGCACTGGATTATTGGGTTTTCTGCTGCCCCATTCTTGTCTGCATTAGCAGAAACTTTCAATTTAGAGAGTGACCTGATGTCAGACATTCTAATCCATCCAACAAGAACTGTCACGTCTATCTCACCTGGTTGAGCCTAGCTACATAAGTAGATTAGAGAGCTGTCATCCTCCAGTTAGATAACTTCTCAGGCAGAATAAAAAGCCATATTAAAACAAAGCTGAAAAGGTATACATTATAAGCAATATTACATGCACATGTGTATATATGTGTGTGTTAACATGCGTACATGTATATATGATCCTTAGCCTTTCAACAGCTGAACGAGAATGCATCAGGCTGCTGCTTTTCCTTGGGAAATTACAGAAAGGAGCCAACGATGCAATCATGTAAAACCAAACCAAGGCAGAAGAAAATGGAAATCTTCAAAATCTGAATAATAGGAGATACAAAGGAAGAAGACTTGAAATAAAGCAGACAGCACTGGGAAAATTGGAAGAAAGTGTGTGATAGCACATTTTGTAAGGGTTAGTTGCTGTGTTAAGGGAGGTGATAAAAATATAGCATACTGTATATGAAAATAAAATGAATGCTTGGGAGCAGGACAAAGCTTGTAATGGCCCCTTTGTTATTTAATGTATCTGTGGATAAATATATAAGAAATGCTTGTAGTAATATTATAGATGTGTTGGTTGGGGATATGAGCACTCATAAGCACTGATACATCCATGATGCCATGTAGTTGGGCCTAGAAAGCCTGGGCCTAGAAAGCTTGGAACTACGGCGCCTAAAACACGATTTGAGTATTGCCCACAAGATCATATGCTGCAACGTCCTACCAGTCAATGACTACTTCAGCTTCAACCGCAACAACACAAGAGCACGCAACAGATTCAAACTTAATACGAACCGCTCCAAATTTGACTGTAAAAAATATGATTTCAACAATCGAGTTATCGAAGCGTGGAACTCATTACTGGACTCAATAGTGTCAACCCCTAACCCCCAACATTTCTCCCTTAGACTATCCACGTTGACCTCTCCAGGTTCCTAAGAGGCCAGTAAGGGGCATACATAAGTGCACTGGTGTGCCTTTCGTCCCCTATCCAATTGTCTTTCCTTTCTCTGACTTATCATATATATTTTCTTTCTTTCATATATCCTCTCCTCTAAGTTCACTTTTACCCTTATATATATTACTACATGTCTATTTTTCTTCCTATGTATTTGTGTATTGGACAAAATGAATGAATAAATAAATAAAATAAATAAATAGTTGGCTAGAAATCCAAATTATTGATTTATTTCTCAGATGCTATTTGGAGCGTTGACACCATTGCAGCTCCCCCTTCCACCTCTACTCCCAAGGAAGCGCACCCATTTCCTGACTGGCACATGTCTTATAGACGTTCCTTTGGCATGGACTCAGCTTCTTCGGCAGTGTTGCTTGTTCTCGGTGGTTGGAGGAGTGTATTTCTATCTTGCACCTGGGATGCTGAGGGAGAAATCCCCCCTTCCAGCTACGGAGAACAAGCAGCCATACCCCTGCTGCTCTCCTGGGGCTGCCTAGTGACTCTCATTCTGCTGCTTGCAACGGGATTCTGGAGGAGAACCGCCACCTCGCCGCCTTCACTAAGAAGAATTAGTGCTGCTGCTGCTTCGCATCTGGAATGCCCAAGCCAACCAGCCACTCTTCTCACTCAGAAGAGCGATGAGCAATGGCTCCACATGCCCATAGAGATGGCTCTGCATGCCACTTCTGGAATGTGTGCCATGGGTTTGCCATCACATCCCTATACCAATTCAGTCAAATGTTTGTCACAGAATCTTCATCCAGTTATTTTAAATCCTTCTTCTTATTTTAATTTCACAGATATACATTATAAGGTAAAGGTAAAGGATCCCCTCACACATGCATGCCAGTCATTCCCAACTCTAGGGGGCAGTGTTCATCTCTATTTCTAAGCTGAAAAGCCAGCACTGTCTGATGACGATTTCATAGTCATGTGACCAGCATCACTAAATACTGAAGTTGCATAGAACACTAAGTGGGTCCTATTCTTCTAATTGCATTTTTACATGCTTTTGAACTGCTAGGCTGACAGAAGCTGAGACACTGAGCCACCACATCCACTGATATGCATTTTACTTTATTCTACATTTTCTAACTGTGTGGTTGCTAAGACTTAGCACCAACTTAATCAGTCAGTCAATCAAACATCTGTTTTTATTTCTTCACTTAATTTATATATTTAAGTATTTAGTCATCTTTCATTTCAAATTTCCACCAGTAGTCCATAACCATAGATTTCTGCCAATTATCATATCTTTGATGAATCAATCAAAGTTTTTGCATAATTTTTATAAGATAAGGATAAATTGCATCTTTGCCATTCCAAGCTAATGGAAGGAAAAGGCAATTATTCAGTGAGTTTTGCTCCTTTTTATGATATTTTTTTCAGAGTTATTTAGGGAGTCACTGCAGTTTTTAAGTGAATCAAATCCACCTTTCCCTATTGACGATGCTTGTCAGAAGGTGGCTGGCTGCTTAAAGACTAACAGATCATAGCAACAGCACACGTAACTAGATTGTGCACAATAGCATTAAAGATTCATCAAAACCTGATGAATAATTCCATTACAATTTACACAATTAATGCACTAATACTTTCAATATTATCACCTTGTTGTATTTTAGTACCTACTGACTATAGGCCTTAACAATTTAGGGACTAATATTAGAATGCAGTATTGCAGGCTAATTCTGTTGACTGCCAGGAGAACAATCCTCACTGGCTCAAGTTTGACTCAGCCTTCCATTCTTCCTGAAGTGGTAAAATGAAAATCCAAATAGTTGGGGGCAATATGCTGACTGGGTAGACTCCTTAGAGAGGGCTGTAAAGCACTGTGATGCAATTTATAAGTCTAAAGGCTAGTGTTATTATATTATAGCATACATGCATACACTGGTGTTCTTGTTTATGTGCAACTGACCAATAGGGAGATAAATTATGATTTTAACATAGAATTATTTTTACACAATTATGATTTTAACATAGTTATTATTTTGTTCTAGAATTTTTAATTCCTTAAGTATTTATTTATTTATTTATTTATTTATTTATTTATTTATTTATTTTGTCCATTACACAATTAGGGTTTTAGTGGGTATATATATATGTGTGTGTGTGTAGATTGTTCTGAGTTCAGGTTTCGCCCCGTGTAATATTTTGAGTGTCTATGCGACGTTTCGGTGAAATCACATTCACCATCATCAGGCTGAAATTGTAAGCTTCGTGCTGCTGTAAATATAATGCAGCACGAAGCTAACAACTTCAGCCTGATGATGGTGAATGTGATTTCACCGAAATGTCGCATAGACACTCAAAATATTACAAGGGGCAAAAGCCGAACTCAGAACAATCTACATACATATACCCATGAAAATCTACGAATATATATATATATACATATATACATACACACACACACACACACACATAGTAAAATACATGATGAAGGTTATAGAGGATATACTCATAGTAAAATATATCTATGAAAGAATAGAAAAGAAGATATAGTAATAGAACATATCAATGAAAGAATAGAAGAAGAGCAATAGGACAGGGGACGGAAGGCACACTAGTGCACTTGTACTCGCCCCTTACTGACCTCTTAGGAATCTGGATAGGTCAACCGTGGATAATCTAAGGGTAAAGTGTTGGGGGTTTGGGGATGACACTACGGAGTCCGGTAATGAATTCCACGCTTCGACAACTCGGTTACTGAAGTCATACTTTTTACAGTCAAGTTTGGAGCGGTTAATATTAAGTTTAAATCTGTTGTGTACTCTTGTGTTGTTGTGGTTGAAGCTGAAGTAGTCGCCGACAGGCAGGACTGATCTTTGACTGTAATAAACATTTGGTGCAGCTGCCAAATGCTCAAGCACTATTATTGCATTGAAATGAACACAATCAAACATCAAGCTTTGCAATTGTGCACAAAAGTTATTGATTTTCACAGAAGCTACAAATTTACAAATTAATGCAGTTGTCTTCTTTGTCTATATCTCATGTGTAGGTGAGATAAAATGAAGGATTAGATGATCTGTATCTTTATGGAGAAAGAGCAGAATGAAAATTTCTCACCAAAGCAGTCAGTGAGTCTAGACAGCTGTGCATTTTGTTGTTGTTTTTCCTTCTCTCTCTTTGCAGCAGGAGGTTCATTGCCTCGAGGTTTGTTATTGGCTCTGTTAAGTAAATTCCAAGCTTTTGGACCTCTGTATCTGTGCCATAATGCCAAAAAGGGGAACTTAATTACTGAGAACCGTGATCTGAATAGGAAAAGAAAACAACAGAAGGAAAACAGCCTGTAGTTATATTCATGACCTGCAGATTCATTGTTAATGTCCCTTTGCATGTTTAGTCCCTAAAGATTTTATCTATTTCAAGTTTCTTTACAGGCCAGAAAGAAAACATAGCATTTTCCTGAAAAATTTCCAGTGCTGTATTATGCATTGGAACACGGGAGCTCAAAATCACACTGTTAAGTCTGTATATAACCAATGTAAAACTCTGTAAAAGAAAATACCTTGTAAATACTGTTTAAACTATGAATAAACCTTGGCCGCGTCTGATTGGCTAAGACGCACGGCCGTTTCTTTTAGGCGCGAGCCTTAAACGTATAAAAAGGGCTGTTCTGACACTGACAGCTCAGATGCGTTCCTTGCTGAAGTCACTTTCGAGAGAGCTGAATAAACGGAACCATCTTGCACTCCTGTCTGAGTCTCATTCATTTCACTGGCGACGAGAGAACGAAGAATCCACGAGTCAAGCATGAATCACCTCCAGATCGGCCGGGCTCCCGACTACTTCGACCCCGAGAAGTCGTCTTGGGACGCCTACATGGCGAAATTTGAAATCTTCCTAGAAGCGGCAGGAATGGGAGAAGCTGAAGACGACAGGAAGCGGGCGATCTTCTTGAACTATTGCGGGACTGAGATTTTTGACCTCGTCCAAACGCTTACCGACCCGCTTCCAGCTAAATCCGTTCCGTGGGACGACCTCCAAGCAAGACTGGCAAACCACTTCAAACCAACGAAGCCTGCCGTAGTCTACAGACATCAATTTTCCAGGATGACCCAGCGTGAGTCTGAGACAATCAATCAATTCGCCACGAGACTTCGCACGGTGCTGTCAAAGTGCAAATTTGACAGCCCAGAAGCTCGCCTCACAGACGCTCTGATCTTTGGGATGAAGAATGCGACCGTCCGGAACAAAATCCTAACAGAGGACGACCCAACGCTTCAGTCAGTCATCAAGCTGGCTCAAACAGCCGAAGTAGCTGACGCGGCCGCCAAAGAACTCAAGGAACACGAAAAGAAAGACACCGTCTCCAAAATCTCCGTTGCTGTTTCCCGCGCCGAAACCACAGATGACCTCAGCCCAGCTGCCACGGACGACGACACCTGTCTCCTGCTGCCTTCCGAGCAAGCCAGACAACCCAGATACCAACGCCCCTCCAACCCATGCCCCGGTTGCCGAGGAAATCACCCACGACAGCGTTGCCCCTTCAGGGACGCCATTTGCCGCCGCTGCAATCGACGCGGGCACATCGCCGAGGCTTGCAGAGCGCCCCTTCCAGAGGAGTCCTTCTCTACACCCCGCCAACAACGTTTCAACAACCAGGCACAACAACCGCGAGACAACAAATTTTCCAGAGGCTTCAATCGCAGAAACGACTCTACCGCTAACCGTGACTACGCACGAGGTAAAGCACAAACTTACGTAAATTGCGCAACTGCTAAAGGAGGGAACAAGATTATCATCTCACTACTTTTAAATAACAAACCTTGTAACCTAGAATTAGATACAGGCTCTAAGCATTCTATTATGCCTTGGGACAAATTCAAAATGTATATGCCAAATTTTCTTAAAACTGATTTTGTTAACTCAACTTTAATAATAAGGGATTTTCAAGGTAATGTCATACCTATTTTGGGGAAAGTAGAGGTGCCTGTGAAATTTAAAAATTGTGAATATTTTCTTCCTCTGATTGTGGTTGAGGGAGCCAAACACTCCCTCCTGGGGTTAACATGGATGTCTCCTTTGGGAATTGAAATACTGGGTCTTTGTCATGTAAATGCTGAACCTGATATTCCTAACTTTATCCAAGAATTTCCTGAGGTTTTCAGCCCTACTTTGGGCACCTATAATGGGGCCCCTATCTCCTTCTCTCTAGATCCCAAGGTACCCCCAGTCAGACTTAAGCCTCGCAGGGTACCCCTACCACTATTGCCTAAACTAGACATCCAACTGGACAAATTGATTGCCCAGGGCATCTTAGTCCCTGTAGAACAAGCGCCATGGGAAACCCCCATTGTCACTCCAGTTAAACCTGATGGCTCCTTAAGGGTCTGTGCAGACTACAAAGCCACTATCAATAAGGCCCTTCAACACCATCCATACCCGATCCCAGTGGTCCAACAATTGCTTCATTCTTTGGGGGAAGGGAGAGTATTTTCGAAAATCGACCTGGCACAGGCATACCAACAGCTTCCGGTCGATGAGGCCACATCCCTGGCCCAGACCATAGTGACCCATAGGGGTGCTTTTAGGTGCACCCGCCTGCAATTCGGGGTCAGTACCGCCCCAGGTATTTTCCAAAGTTTCATGGAACGATTATTGGCAGGTATAAAAGGAACTTCCCCATATTTTGACGATATATTTATATCAGGAAAAAACCAAGCAGAATTAAACATGCGCATCAGAGAAGTATTGGCTAGACTGCAAGCTAAGGGGTTAAAAGTAAAACCAGACAAGTGTGTATGGGGAGCAAGCAGCATAGAATTTCTGGGCTATAGAATAGACAGTGAGGGAATACACCCCACAGCAGACAAACTAGAGGCCATAACCAAAGCACCCGAGCCAAATAATAAGACAGAACTCCAAGCATTTCTGGGCCTCCTTAATTTTTATTCTGTCTTCCTTAAACAGAAGGCAACGGCAGCAGAACCACTACACCGACTGCTGCAGAAGGGAGTTCCCTGGACCTGGGGCACAATGGAGCGCGAAGCTTTTCATAAAATAAAACAGTTATTGACCTCTAAAAGCGTAGTGGTTCAATATAGCTCAACTTTGCCAATAAGGCTCACGTGCGACGCTTCGGCGTATGGGGTTGGCGGGGTATTAGCTCACATAATGCCAAACAATACAGAGGCCCCCATCGCCTTCTTTTCTAAAACATTGTCCATGGCAGAGAGAAACTACAGCCAATTAGACAAAGAGGCATTGGCCCTAGTCTCTAGCGTTAAGAAATTCCATTATTATCTCTGTGGGAGGAGTTTTGAACTAATAACAGATCACAAACCCCTGCTTGGTCTTCTAGCTGCCAATAAACCAACTCCTCCCTTCATGTCCCCTAGATTAATAAGATGGGCCCTTTTCCTGTCAGGATACCAATACCATCTAACACACAAGGGGGGAAAATCAATAAATCATGCTGACGGGTTAAGTAGATGCCCCATGCCCGAGTTAGTCTCAGATCCAACCCCCACAGAGGATGTCTTACTAATTGACCTTGAGGAAAACTGCCTGACCACTGCCAAAGAGGTGGCTGAGCACACTAAGAAGGATTTACTATTGTTAAAAATAATCAATTGTATTCAAAAAGGTTGGTTGGGAGACTCTGAGGAAACTGGGCTGTCAGAATTTAAATCTAAAAGGTTGGAATTATCCTACTTGAAGGGATGCGTGTTATGGGGTGACAGGGTGGTCATTCCCAATACCTTAAAACAGAAGGTACTAAGTATGTTGCATGCAGGCCACCCAGGCATTGTCAGAATGAAAGGGTTGGCCAGGGGCTATTTGTGGTGGCCAGGTTTAGATAGGGACATTGAACAATGGGTAGCAAACTGTGACCCTTGCCAGGAGTTACGGCCCAATCCCCCGAAAACAACACCTCTGGAATGGGAAAGACCCACGGGGCCATGGTCCCGCATTCATATTGACTTCGCAGGGCCTATTGGAACCCAAAACTTTTTAATTGTGGTAGACGCGTTCTCCAGATGGGTGGAAATCATTGCTATGCAAAACATTACTACTTGTGCCACCATTAAAGCATTATACCATTTGTTTGCCACACATGGGTGCCCAGACATCCTAGTTTCAGATAACGGGCCACAATTAACTGCCAGACAATTTGAGTGCTTTTTAAGCAACTTAGGGGTCAGACACGCACTCACATCCCCTTACTCGCCATGGGTTAATGGCCTTGCAGAACGTTATGTACGTGTGGCCAAAGAAGCCTTGCGCAGGGCAGGCCCAGGGGAAATACAACACAAATTAGATCAATTTTTATTAATGCAGCATATCACCCCAAATTCCATCACAAACAAAAGCCCAGCAGAAATTTTAATGGGTCGAAAAATAAGGTCCCCCCTGGACAGGTTGCACCCTCGTTATTGTACTCAAAATGTAAATAATGAAACATGTACAGCACCTGAAAGAAATATGTACCTAGGGCAACTGGTTTTTGCTAGAAATTTTGACGGGGGGTTGAGTTGGCTGAAAGGAAAAATATTGCAACAAACAGCCCCAAAATCTTATGTGGTACAATTGGAAGATGGCCGCACATGGAGGCGGCACATCGATCATTTAAGGGGGCGCATAACACCAAATGAAGAGCCGGCCGCTAACGGAAATTCTTCCCCCCAAGCAGACATTAATTCGCAACTCGAACTTTTGGAATTACAAAAGGACTTACCACGGCCTGATGCTTCCTCCAGCGACGCCGAGCCTTCCTCCTCTTCTGGGCACGGTGCGCCATCAGCATACTTGTCTCCGCAGGCCAGAGCCCCAACTTGGGCCCAGCCGCGGACAGGAGACAACGACGAGCCAACCTCCACCATAGACATACCAGCCGGTAATGATCTGCGCAGGTCTGAGCGCACGTCACGCCGGCCCAATCGATTGGAGGACTACGTCACTTGGCTCACTGATTGACAGTTTGGCTGAACTAATGAGGGAGGGGTGTTAAGTCTGTATATGACCAATGTAAAACTCTGTAAAAGAAAATACCTTGTAAATACTGTTTAAACTATGAATAAACCTTGGCCGCGTCTGATTGGCTAAGACGCACGGCCGTTTCTTTTAGGCGCGAGCCTTAAACGTATAAAAAGGGCTGTTCTGACACTGACAGCTCAGATGCGTTCCTTGCTGAAGTCACTTTCGAGAGAGCTGAATAAACGGAACCATCTTGCACTCCTGTCTGAGTCTCATTCATTTCACACACATTGGTGTGGATGTTAATGTGTATGAACGGGAAATAGTATAAGGACAGACTAGATGGACCATGAGGTCTTTTTCTGCCGTCAGTCTTCTGTGTTTCTATGTTTCTATGAACCAATTTACTTATTCTTTTATGACAGAATACACATGGCCATATTTAGAAGGCACAAAGCTATTGCATTTCTGTTTGTGCTGAAACAAATGAATGAACTATATTTATTAGTATAGTTAGATATCCCTTAAAGTTAACTCCTGATGGAGAGATAGAAAGAGAAGTGTGGAAAGAGAAGTATTTGGAAATGAACAGATTGACAATGAAAATTAAAGATAAAGAAGACTTGAAGTTTGGGGAAAATTTTATGAATGGATTGAAAAAAGAAAATTGATAAAATCTCTAACCTAAATTTAATATAAAATAGATGGAAGTAAATGAGAAATATGATTGTGATAACTTGGAATGCAAAATAGAAAAAGCATTACATATCCCGAAAATTAAATCAGAATAGATTGAAAATAGAAATTAAGACTGGAGAATATGATTATTAGAAGGGTAAAGTGAGAAAAATTTCTTAGTCTGTCATTTATTAAAATAAAATTAGTTATTGAAGGTATATTGTTGCTCGTTTTTGGACAGACTGAATACAGTAATTGAAAATTAGAAATGTGATTTAGGATATTTTATCATTTCTGTTTAAGAAATATTACAAACATATGGTTTTCTATTGAAGGTGTGCTGTTATGGATGTGTTTTAAAAGTGGAGAAAAATAAAAAAAACTTTTACAAAAAAAAAAGAATCGCTCCATCTTGTCATGATGTCTCAGCTCAGTGATTCAACTCTTTGAGTGGCTTTGCTCAAACTGCTGCCTCAATATCCCACCTTCGTCACCAGGGTTCAATAATCTGAACAAGGCATAAGAAGCAAGTGATAAGCTAACAGTGACTCTCTCAATTCTCTAATAACCTGAGAGAATGAGTAGGCTACTGAGGGACTGTCAGCGCTTTTATACTGAGATGTCCGGATGTAATAGTAAGGACAGCCAAGAAGATTATAGGAAGCTCACTTCCTGTCATTCAGGATACTGCTTATAAGTGGTATGTGTGTAGAACTCAAAGCATTGTTAGATACCCCACACACCCATATTATGGTATATTTATGTTTAATTTATTTATTTAATTTATTTATTTATTGGATTTGTATGCTGCCCCTCTCCGTAGATTCGGGGCGGCTAACAACAATGATAAAAACAGCATGTAGAAATCCAATTAATAAAACAACTAAAAAACCTTATAATAAAACCAAACATACACACAAACATACCATGCATAACTTGTAATGGCCTAGGCGGAAGGAATATCTTAACTCCCCCATGCCTGGCGGCATAAATGAGTCTTGAGTAGTTTACGAAAGACAGGGAGGGTGGGGCAGTTCTGATCTCTGGGGGAGTTGGTTCCAGAGGGCCGGGGCCGCCACACAGAAGGCTCTTCCCCTGGGGCCCGCCAAACGACATTTTTTAGTCGACGGGACCCGGAGAAGGCCAACTCTGTGGGACCTTATCGGTCGCTGGGATTCGTGTGGTAGCAGGTGGTTCCGGAGGTAATCTGGTCCCATGCCATGTAGGGCTTTAAAGGTCATGACCAACACTTTGAATTGTGTTGCTTCCCTCTAGGAGATGTCAAAGTTTTTCTAGCAAGACTACCAGATTCTTTATCAGCTTTGTCCTCTGTACTAACCATCTGGTAAACTAGCAAAATTTATTTATTTTGCCATGTCCATGTATATATCCAGATTGAACTGTGTTGTTCCTCTGTGTCATATAATGTGTGGGTACTGGGTATGTGAATATATGCATATTTTTATTTACTTATTTTGTCATGATTATATAGTGTATATTGGAGGTGGTGACCCTTTGAGAACTGCATGCAATGAAATTTCATTTTAATGTATGCCGATTAGTGTACATTCAAAGTGACAAGAAAATTATTCTAAGTCTAAAATCTAAGTTTACTTCAGGTAATTAGCAAAAACTGAAATACTTTCCAGGTGACTATTATCACAGATATCAATGTTAATAAAATCTACTAGTTCTTATTAAATTTATTTCATTATAATTATGTTTTGTTGTATGTTTTCCGTTCCACTAATTTTATTCTAATCTCTTTTTGTATGGCAGTAGTGAACAAAGTCATACAATTTATTTAGCTCAATCCACAAAATTATCCTATGCTTGATGAATAATTTGAAAAACTAACGCAGTCATCTATTTAGTTTTTCTCATATCTCTCTACCTGATATTCAGCAAGATCATTGGTATCTGATGGTTAACGTTCACTATCTGTATTCATGAAAAATCCCATAAACCTGCCTTAGGCAATCAGCTAAATAGTGGTGTCTGATGAATAGCATAAGCTGATCTTATTATCTTCAACACCATGGGTGGTGAAAAATCGGACCAACATCATCAGTGCTCAGGTGGATTTCATCAGTTGCACTCGGTTTATCAGTTAAGCACAGCTTCACCCAACAGGAAGATAAATATTCCATATCCTACTATCACTATGAAAACATTTAAGTTAGACCCTGGTCTTATTACTTATAGAATTAATGGCAGCAATCTGTCCACTCTACCAGAGATGAATAGTCGTTTCATGTGTTCACTTCTTGGTCATTGAAAGACAAATACAGAAATACTTTGTGTGCAATTTGGATCTCAAATTCTTTCTTTGTTTTTTTAGATGTGATTTTCTAAGATAAATCAATTTTAAATGATAAGGTTACCATTACCATTTTTTAAATGATCAAGATTAAAGGAGGCATGAAGTTTAATCTCCTATAAATAAAGCAGGAAGGATCTGTGCAAATGTGTAAAGCAGAAACTGCCTCACAGACTAATAGGACTATCATTATCATGAAGATCATTAACATCAGCAACTTCAACAACTTCTGAAATCTGAAAATATCAGGCGTTAGTGAAAATTGAGTGCTATATTTAAAATGAATATTAAATAAATAACAATCATTGGTGGACTATGGCAATGCTCTCTAGATGAGGCTGCCCTTAAAAACCACCCAAAAGCAGCAATTGTACCAAAAGATATAAATAATTATCTTATTAATAATTATGGGTGCACCATAGAATACCAATGGAAGAACATTTTGCAAACTGCTCTGGCTCCCTATAGGCCTCCAGAAACAATTCAGTGTGCCAATTCAATTCATTTATTAAACAAACTTAAATGGCTGCCCAATGACTCCAAGTGGTTTACAAAATTAAAAATTCACATTAATCAATAAACTCTCCATTACTACAAAGCCGTACAAAGCATAATGGGATGTATTGTGAGACCACCGAACAGATTATTTTTGCCCATTCTATAGGCTCTCCCAGGATGAGCCATGTGTTGTTGGTCTCATTGAGACAATGTCTTCTGATGGAAACTAGAGGCATGCCTCTTCTGCGGCAGTACTTACCCTTTGATCTTCCTACCAATATTTAGGTGATTGGGATTCTGCCAGCTTTAAAAATCTGTTTTTCCCTCAGGAAATGGACAGAACAATAGATGCACCTGCCTTCTGGGAGGTGGATTGTATTTATTTATTTATTTATTGAATATGTTGAGTGTTGGGGCATTCACAACCTCCTCTGGCAGGCCATTCCATTGGTTGATAGCCCTCACCGTCAGGAAGTTCTTCCTTATTTCCAGGTTGAATCTCTCAGTCAGTTTCCATCCTTTGCTCCTGGGCTGGCCCACTGGTGCCCTGGAAAATAGTGTGACTCCTCCCTCTCTGTGGCAACCTCTCAAGCATCTGTTTACTGCTGCCATGTCCCCCCTGCCCCACCTTTTTGCTAGGTTATCCATGCCCAGTTCCAGTAACCTCTCTTCGTATGTCTTAGTTTCTAGTCCCTTTATCATTTTGGTTGCTCTCTTCTATATGTCTGGATGCATATTGTTTGATAGTTGTCGGTTTCATTTATTTTGATTATATATATATATTACTTGTATTCATTGTTTTCTGTTTGGTTTTTGCTTGATGTACTATGTCTGGACATAGTGTTTTAAAGAGAATGTTTCATCATATAGAAAATACACAATATTTTTTCTGAACGGTTGTTTTTCTTGAAACCCAGATTTCTATGAATTTAGTACAACATCTGCTATATATCTCTGTAATAATTTTCTATTGCACTTTATTTTCAAAAATCACTTTTGCAAATTCACGTAACAAGGTGTCTATTAAATACATCTATTTATTTTGTATAACTATTGATGATTATAAACTTATGGCATTTGCAAACAGGTTTCCCTGCAATGCAGATATTAACATACATACCCATTTCTGAATAATGCGCAGTTGCTTAAAACTATCCTTTCAACCCCTAAATTTTCAGCTTTTTAATGCTTTTCTTTACCAATATATTTTGATACTACAATATTTCTTAAAATTGGGGGGGGAGGGTCACAAAACCAAAAAAACCCCATGTATGGTTGACCACATTGAGTCAATACCACATTTACAGCTTTACAGAGTTCCTACTGTTACCAACAGAAAACAAATTGCATTGTTTGATGGTAGCCTTTTTCATATAAGGGATAAAGGATTGGAATAAGCCTGAATCAAAAGGATATTTAACTGTTCTGCTTAGGCTGAAAGATGTATTAGGGAAGAGAAGGAATGGACCAGATGTTGTTTGATTATAACCACAAATCAGGAGTGATATTTACTTACTTTCCCTACTGGTTTGCAAATGTGATCGAGAATGCACACACTAGGCTTGGTTGTGCATGTGTTTTCTGCATCTGCGCTTTGCTCACTTGCATGGCTTAGACGCATGCATGTGGTTTCAAAACATGCCTAAATTGGATGGCATAGTGCCAGGGTGGGAAGCGGACCCATCCACAGGTTGCTACTACTAGTTCACCTGAACCAATCCAAACCAGCTGAATACAAATGAAAAACCACCTCTGCTACAAATGTTTTGCTTTACTATCAGAACCAAGTAACCACACAGGTGAACCAGTTAATCCAGAAACTGAATTGGCTTATCCAGCAGATGGTATCAAATTATTCCAATTGACAATCCCCATGCCAGTCAATCCCCAAGCCAGTCATGGCCCAAGACCCTGGGTTGGCTTATCCAGCAGATTGTATCAAATTATTCCAATTGACAATCCCCATGCCAGTCATGGCCCAAGACCCTGGGTTGTTGATTAGCAGCAACAAATTCCTGCCTCCTTGTTTGAGATATACAATTAGAATCCAAGCACATTTACTGCTTTTTTCATTCAGTATGGTCCCCTTGAGATAAATTTACTATCACCATCAACCTATGTAGAATTTATAATTAACCTAAGGATTAAGGAGTCTGTAAAATGGATAGCTCTTCTTCTTATTCAGAACCTCCTGGATTTGGAGAATCAAAGACTGTAGATGTTATGGCATGCTTGAAAGCTGTTAGGATCCACTTAACAAGTTCTGTTAAAAAGTTCAACCATGAAAAATCCATTGACTATAATAGAGTACATGTGCAGTGTAAGAGTGGGTTATTTCAACCATTAGTTCACAATACAACCTGGGGGCGGGAAGGACGCTTTATTCATTCATTCATTCATTCATTCATTCATTCATTCATTCATTCATTCATTCATTCATTCTACTTCTATGCCGAAGGACTCAGGGCAGCTTACAACAGTATGAAATTACAAAATAATTAAATAAAAAGAAGTCAAATATAAAAACTAAACTATAAAATCTTAATTAAAAATCATAATAACTAACCCATCAACATGCATACATAACATTCATACAATATGGCCATGATAGTTGTTGAATTCATGGACCCCAGGCCTGCCAGCAAATCCAGATCTTAGTGGCATTACGAAAAGCCAATATGGTGGGAGCAATACGGACCTTGGGTGGGGTTGATTCCCTAGAGCTGGAGTGGCCACAGAGAAGCCCTTCCGCATGGCCCCGTCAACCTGCATTGCTTGGTCGACAGGACCTGGAAGAGACCAACTCTGGGTGGTATGTGGCAGGAGGCGGTCTTGTAAATTTAGGTAGGGGTTTTTAAATTAAAAAATGGGATGAGTCATTGACATGAATTAACATGAATTAAAGTCTGCTTAGATAGCAATGGTGGGATCAAGGAATTGCTATGGCAGGATACAGATGGGAAGACAAAATATTTTCTTTAATATCCACTATCCTCCTCCATATTAAATACTCATGCAACTAGGAATCATCAGAGCTCAAATGTCTGTCTAAAAAAGGTTAGGGTATTAGACAGAAAGCCCATGTCTATATTATGGAGACACCATGGCTACTTCACAAAGGTGCAAAATGACCTACTATGTATTACTGAGCCCTGGTGGAATAGTGGTTAGAATGCAGTATTGCAGGCTAATTCTGCCCACAGCCAGGAGTTCAAATCTAACTAGCTCAAGGTTGGTTCAGTCTTCTGTCATTCTGAGAATGGTGGGGACTATATGTTGACATTGTAAAGCACTCTGAATGCTGTAAAGTTCTTTGGAGTGGTAAATAAGTCTAAGAGCTATACTTATCATTGGTTAGATGTAATTGTGGTGATAATGGATTTGTTTTCTTTTTTTTCTTTTTTTAAATTTTTAATATAAATTTTTATTATTAAAACAGGGTACAGAAAAGCAAAAGGGATATATATAATATACATTCTAATATTTACAATCTACTTATATAGTACACGTAGGAGAGGGGAAAAAGAAGAAAGGTAGGGGGTTGGGGAAGAAGGGAAAAGAGATATAAGGGGAAGGGGGATAGAAAATTGGAGGGGAGTGATAAGAAGAGAAGGCCAGCATTAGAGCTGGGGCTTTCATGCTTTGCGGCCTGTGGTTTGAGCACATAGGTGGTGTAAGTTTCCCTAAAGTTTTATCCATATATTTTTGATGCAATTATTAGTGCCAATACGTATCAGTGGTTTAAGGGTTTGTTTTCTTTGTAATTTAAGGTTCGTGTCAATCGATGTTTACAGTTTGTCGTTTAAATTTGATGTTATGATTTGTGATGTAGGTTGCTAGTTTTTCAAGTTGTTTTTGTTGGATAATGGATTTGTTTTCTAAGATAGCACACTTCATTTCTTATTATGGTCTCCCTTACCAATTAAACATCTTGCTTCTTCATTCAATAGATATTTTAGAATCACGATTTGCCAGATCAATTGATTTCTGACTATAATCCACAATTCACAACAAATTTTTGAAAATTCTATTTCAATTATTATATACAGTACATCCTTTGCTGTCATCCAATTGGAAAAATGCCTCATTTATTACTGTGTAAATTATCAGCAAAACAATAGGGCTTGCCTTTTACCCATGTGTTCACTAATAATAATTCACCTCATGCCCTCACTTGTTTTGTGACTCTTTCAAGTAACTTATTACAATCAACTATGCTTATAGCAAAACCCCTCTCTTCTTCCCATCTTCTAGATGTCTCTCATTTTCACTAGGAATTTCAGGCAATTCGGTGCCTCTTCAAAGATCAAGTAGATCATGCTGAGACGTAACAGCTATCATTAGGAAGGCTCTCCCAATTACTGTTGGAGATCTCATCTGGCTTTCTATTTGTTATCTCTCTTCCATATGACTTCTAAGAAGTTTGCTATGTTTCTTGAACTATTCCCTATGACAGCACTGATCAATTCTGTGACATTTTAGCTGAAGTCTCTGGCAACTTTTAAAAATGTGCCCTATTTTCCAACATTTCCTCCTGGTCCTAAAACCTCCTTGCCCATTACACACCTCTACAACCAACATCTCAGTAAAGGGGAGGAGAAGAATTCAAAGCAGACAATGTTTTGGAATCGTGAGATAGAAGAAGATTACATATTTGACTTCTTGGAAGATCTATGTGAAACATTTTGGGAGATAAAAGTAACGTACACATATTGCAACTTCTTCAGTATATCCTCACATGCCTACATGCTACAGTTTTACTTCTGAGCGATGGAGGACAATTGCATATCTAATACAAAAGACTCTCCACTCAATGCAAAGAAAAATTTCAAATTGGGCATAATTCTTGACTAAACTGTTTATACAATAGAAGGGAAATTACTTCTTCTACTGCCCTAGCTGGGAGGGGAAAGAATAAAAACTTTTAAAATGGAAGCAATTCCTTATGAAAATAAAAAAATTATCAGTGTCTGTAGGAGAACAAAATGGTCACACAAATGAAATCAGCATTGTTGTATTATTATGCAACCTTATCCGTTTTCTAGAATTGTTGCAATCCCAAATGGGCAGACTGCTTCATTTTAGTTCCGCTTCCTTCATTTTGCAGAAAGCAGGAAGATTCTATGGATGCTGTTGGAAAGCAGTCTTTAGGACCAAGAGGAGTGTCAGGCTTGGAAGACATCTTTTATCTTTTTGTATTCGGGCCTACCACATTTTTTTTCAATTTTAAAATTTTTTTATCCACATTCAAGAGAATCAGGCTGGAGCAAGATGTCAATGTTCAACGATCTTCGCAGGCCTGCCAGCAGAGCCATGTTTTTAGGGCCTTTCAGAGGCCAGGAGAGTGGGGACAGTACAACTCTCCAGGGGAAACTGGTTCCAGAGTGCCGGAGCCACCACAGAGAAGGCCCTCCCCAGTGGTCCCGGTGGCAAGCTTTGTTTTTGAGGAGACCTGGAGGAGGCCGACTGTGGGATCTAATCGATCGCTGGAATGTGTGAGGCAGAAGGTGGTCCCATAAGTAATGTGGTCCTAAACCAGATAGTGCTTTATAGGTAATAACCAATACCTTGAATTATGCTCAGAGATAACCAGAAGCCAGTACAGCTCACAGATTGTTGGAATAACATGAGTGTATCTAGGTACACCCATGACAGCTCGCACTGCTGCTTTCTGGTCTAACTGAAGTCTCTGAATGCTCTTCAAGGGTAGCCCCATGTAGAGCACATTGCAGTAATTGAGCCTCATTGTTTATTTTTCTTTTATATTATTGTTCTCTTCATTGCTTGGATAATGCAGTTGAATCCCTTCAGCTAGCTTTATGTTGGCTGATTAAGGATGGACCAAGATGTCTCTTGCACCTCCATAAATTTCTGTTACAGAGGCAATGCAGTTACACTGTAGAAGTTTAAAATGAAAGCACTTTACTTTTAAGATAATAAGTTTACATTTTGGAGAACCGGATGTCTTTTTAAATGAGATGCCTTTGAAAGGTATCATGGGATATTCATTTCCTGATCAGAATAGCCTATTGAAAATAAGCTATATAATTATAGTTGGAATATCTGCTACTCTGATGGTCTGGCTTTCAACATTGTTTGTTTGTTTGTTTGTTTGTTTGTTTGTTTGTTTGTTTATTTTGTCCAATACACAATGAGGGTTTTAGTGTGTATATATCTATATACACATAGTAAAATACATGATGAAGGTTATAGAGGAGATACTCATAGTAAAATATATCTAAGAAATAATAGAAAAGAAGATAAAGTAATAGAACATATTAATGAAAGAATGGAAGAAGAGATATAGGAATAGAAGAACGGTATAGGAGATATAGGAGAGCAATAGGACAGGAGACGGAAGGCACTCTAGTGCACTTGTACTCACCCTTGCTGACCTCTTAGGAGGTCAGTAAGGGGCGTTGTTGTTGTCAGTAAGGTCAGTTGTTGTTTTTATATGAATTGACAACATAAAGTTACACTCATCTATTTGGTAGCTGATATCTTTTCAGCCTTTTTGTAAAACAATGCAATAACCTATACTAATACAAATGACTGGTCTTTGAATAACCTAAGTGTTTTGGCATACCTCAGTTCCTACCCCAAAGCATTCCAATCCTATTGCTGCATCCAAAAAGATCAGTAATAACTGGTTTATGAGGAGACCAGTTATTCATAATACTGATTCTAACAAGAGGGTGTGGATCTATTGTGAATCTAAGACGTTAGCCAAGAAGCCAAGAAATACTTGAAGCATATCCAAAAGAACTGGAAAAGATACTCAGTATCAAAAGCTTCTGATTTGAATAATATGTCATCCCGGAAAGCTAAGTGTATGAAAACTTTATATATACCAGTACAACAGATGTATATTGAAATTTCATGTTTTAAAATTTCTTGCCATCATTTAATGCAGAATGGGCATGCATGTATTCAAAACTGGCAAAAATATAGGCAAGTGGTCCTTATTATTCTAGTGCATGTTAGCAAATTGTATACAGTAGACCCCCGCTCGTTGCGAGGGTTCCGTTCCAGGACCCCCCGCAACGAGCGGGTTTTCGCGAAGTAGCGCTGCGGAAGTAAAAACACCATCTGCGCATGTGCAGATGGCGTTTTTACTCCCACAGCGCTAGCGAGGAGCCGAAGATTGGGGGCGGGGCGGCTGTTTGCCGCCGGCATGGAGGGCTTCCTAGCAGCCCCCCAAACCCGGGTTGGGGGTCCGGGGGGCGCTGGCTCTCGGCGCTTTCGAGCTGAGTCCGGGAGCGAATTCGCTTCCGGACTCAGCTCAAAACCGCCGATAGCAAGCGGCAAGGAACGGCTTGTCTCGGCGCTTTCGAGCTGACCGGACTCAGCTCGAAAGTGCCGAGACAAGCCGTTCCTTGCCGCTTGCTATCGGCGCTTTTGAGCTGAGTCCGGAAGCGAATTCGCTTCCGGACTCAGCTCAAAACCGCTGATAGCAAGCGGCAAGGAACGGCTTGTCTCGGCGCTTTCGAGCTGACCGGACTCAGCTCGAAAGCGCCGAGACAAGCCGTTCCTTGCCGCTTGCTATCGGCGCTTTTGAGCTGAGTCCGGAAGCGAATTCGCTTCCGGACTCAGCTCAAAACCGCCGATAGCAAGCGGCAAGGAACGGCTTGTCTCGGCGCTTTCGAGCTGACCGGACTCAGCTCGAAAGCGCCGAGACAAGCCGTTCCTTGCCGCTTGCTATCGGCGCTTTTGAGCTGAGTCCGGAAGCGAATTCGCTTCCGGACTCAGCTCAAAACCGCCGATAGCAAGCGGCAAGGAACGGCTTGTCTCGGCGCTTTCGAGCTGACCGGACTCAGCTCGAAAGTGCCGAGACAAGCCGTTCCTTGCCGCTTGCTATCGGCGCTTTTGAGCTGAGTCCGGGAGCGAATTCGCTCCCGGACTCAGCTCAAAAGCGGCGAGAATGAACGGCGTGGGCGGGCGAAGGGCGGGCGGCAGCGAGGAGTTTGCGTGGGCGGTGGGGAAACTCCTCGCTGACGCCAGCAAGAGGGGGAAGACCCAGGGAAGCCGCTGCCATCTACGCATGCGTGCCCGGCACGCATGCGTAGATGGTATTTTTGACTTCCGGGTTGAAAAATAGCGAAGTACCCTGTTCGCAATGGTTGGGGACGCAATAAACGGGGGATCACTGTATACAAATAAGACAGTTTTGGAACAGCCACAAAATTGTCTATGTGTGATCTGCCATTTTTCCCCTACACACCACATGCATGGATGCCAATGCAAATTACAACACACTTGTTCAGATGGCATATTTGACATTCAGTGCTATTCTTATTTCCAAGAAACAATAAGAAATACAGTGATACCTTGTCTTACAAACTGAATTGGTTCCGGGACAAGGTTCTTAAGGTGAAAAGTTTGTAAGACAAAACAATGTTTCCCATAGGAATCAATGGAAAAGCGATTAATGTGTGCAAGTCCAAAATTCACCCCTTTTGCCAGCTGAAGCGCCTGTTTTTACGCTGCTGGGATTCCCATGAGGCTCCCCTCCGTGGGAAACCCCACCTCCGGACTTCTGTGTTTTTGCGATGCTGCATTGCCAGCATCGCAAAAACAAGTGCTTCGCTGGCAATGGAAGTCTGGAGGCGGGGCATCCCAGCGGCAGCGGTGGGTTTATAAGGTGAAAATAGTTTGTAAGAAGAGGCAAAAAAATCTTAACCCCGGGTTTGTATCTCGAAAAGTTTGTATGACGAGGCGTTTGTAAGACGAGGTATCACTGTACTATTAAGCATATTAAAGCATATTAAAAGGTATGTATTTTTCTCTGATTTAACATTATAGATTAATTATTTGAGTCACATTTAAATTACCCCCAGATTTTGTAGCCCTTGTTTTTGATAGGGTTTTGATTAAAGGCATAATGTAGAAATCAGGGGGGCTTATTTCTTTTATTTCTGACACCGTAATTTATCTTTTTGGCTTCTTTTGATTTCTTCTCTCTTCTAAGCTTTTTATTATATTCATAATTCTAATAAAAGATAAGACTGCTTCCAGTCTATCTTTATTAATTCTAGTTAGGATAACGTTTTGCAAGCAGACAAGGAAAGGGTTTTATTAAAACGAGAGAAGACAGTTGCAGATCAGCCCAGCAGGGACAAAGGTGGAGACACAGTAGGAAACGATTAACAAAGTACTCTTTAAGTTAAAAGTTACCTTATAAGTGAATGTTATAATAATATACATTACCTAACATTTCTTCATCCTTCTTTGAATAGGTAAGTGCTTCTGTGAACATTTCTCTCTTCATCCATTATGTAAATCTCTCTTTGGAATTTTCAAATTATTTTATATAGGCCAAATGAATAAAATTTGAGTCTTCAAGTAGCTCTTGGAATCAATGGGTGGCAGATATTAGAACTTAACTGTACAAAAGCAAAGCCTGTTTGAAGCTTGAGACCTTACTTTGTCAGCTCCATAGACCACAAAAACCGTTAAATCAATATTCTACAACCTTTTAGTCTAAACATTTTTAGTGAGCTCATGTTCAAAGAGAAAGTACAATAAACAGAATCAGTTGCAAACTAAACCCATTTCTTAATCAATATATACTATTTGTTGCAAAATAGTTTATAAACATGTAGTCTATTGCACACATTTTCTGAATGTGTATAAATTAATAATGGACAGTAATAGAGTCAACTATGATAGAGTCCACTTGGGTGGTTTGTGATATTTTGATATCTTTTTTTGAAAAAAGCATATTCTATCAATTAATTAATTGAATTACAGAATTTAGAATCTGCCAAATTCCAAAGTGACTAGGCAGCTTACACTACAAATAATTTATCTAATCAGTCATAGAAAATCCTCACGTTATCGATACTTCTCAACTGTTAAAATATGTGTTGATTATTATATTATGTGTGACATAAATCACTTGAATAATTGTACATGTAAAGTAGCAAATAGTGATGTAAATAAATAAGGTTTAATTATTGGTATTTTATACTATTCTGAAATAAGCACCACAATGTCAATTGTTGGTATTATTCACATTATATTTTATATCTTTTTGACTCTGTAGTTGTAACAGATAGTAAACAATTTTTTTTGGATAAACAGGTGAAAGGGGTATCATTAGCTTCATCCTGTACAGTAATTGTGGCTACTGAGGGTGCTTTAGTTGTAGACTAAATTATTTGAGTGGACTTACCTTCTTCTATAATCATTTGTCCATCTGATCAGATACAATAAAGTTAATTTTCTCAAAGTCCTAAATTTAAGGAGATTGTCATCTGATAGGACCTTAGAAATAGCAATTTTATCGCCCTCCTATTCTAGAATTCCCAGTATATGTCAATCTTCTATGCTTCAAAAAGTAGTCAAGTTCTGGTTATTTCCTCTAGAACAAGAGGAGGCAATTTTGTGATTCCAAATTGAAGTCCAAAAGATACATGGCTATGTATGTTTTAATTTATAATGTTTGATTATTTGCTTTTGTTTCTATGGAGGGATCATTTACTATTCTGTGGATTTCATTATTTGATGAGTGTAATTATTTTGATTGTTTAAACACCTAAAGTTTTCAGAAATGGGCAGTTACATATAGCTAAAATAAAACTAAATAAAGAAAAATAATAACTAATTTCACACAATGTTTTCTGAGTCCTTATTTATTAAATCAAATCAATCAATAAATAAATAAATAAATAATAAGCAAGTCCATTTATTCCCCTTGTCATTCCTTCTCCATTCTTTCTCCATCAACTAGTAACAAATTAATAAAGACATTTAGGAATACAGTAGTCCCTCACCTATCGCTGGTGTTACGTTCCAGACCTGGCCGCGATAGGTGAAATCCGCGATGGGGAATTTATCGACTGATAGTACTTATTTGTATTTATATTGTAATTGTTTGGTAAGTTTTCATTGTTTTAAGTGTTTATAAACCCTTCCCACACAGTATTTATTTTAGATACAGTATTTAAATACAATATTTACAGTTTTAGATATATATTTTTTAAAAAACCTGCCGATCGAGTTCGGCGGGCTGTTTAAATCTGCCGATCGACTTCCTCAGAAACCCGCGAACCAGCGAAGATCCGCGAATGATTTTTCTCATTAATATTTCTTGAAAACCCGCGATGAAGTGAAGCCGCAGTAGGTGAAGCGCGGTATAGCGAGGGACTACTGTATAGTGAATCATGTAATTACACAATTGGAAGAGATCCTTAGAGACTTGCAGTCCCAGTTGGTTGCTGATGTAAGAACTTTGCTACTGTAGGTTTATCAATAAGCAATTATCAGTTTTTTATCTAATGAAAGAGAATCTTCATCTTGTGCTACAGTCTAACATAATAAAAACTCTAATAAATAAATAAATAAAAGTAGTTTGATTGCATAATAGACTGCTATGATAATTAAATAATTCCAGGAATTATGAAACCTGTTTGATCTAGACTAATAATGTTACGCGTAACATGCACTAATCTGCACTACAAGCAAAGATTGTAGATACTGCTACATGTTAATACCTAAATTAATCCCTTTTTATTGAAGGATAATATTCCTGGGGATTTTACTTAACTCATTACTTAGTTCATTAATTTATTCTGTCTTCTCTTGGGGATAGCAATAAATATAATTGACTCCCACCCTCTCATTCTAATGGGAAAGAAACTATTAAATATTAAATGGGATGGGTTTTGTAACTGAAGTTATTTCCATTTTGGAACTATTTCAAAACAAACTAATCATTAAAGAGTTGAAAACCAAAGACAGCAACTGCTGCAGGGGATCCAATTGCTATTACTACCGAGAATCCTACTTCAGTAATAGATCAGGACAAATTCTTTCTTGACTTTTAACTCAGGCAGATTTCATAACTTTGGATTTGTTATCAATTTGTTGAATTGCTACTGTATGTTCCATAGTTTAGCCAATCAGTGAAAATTAGTACAAATTGGATGTTCTGGGGTGGAGTTCCATTTTCACTACCCCACTGCATTCTCCCCTGTCCGGGTAGTAGCCCACCCCATATCTACTATATAAAGTATGTGTACACACACACACACACACACACACACACACACACACACAGCTCTTCTAAAATTATACACATTCAACCTCATTTACTGCGATAGGAAAAACATACCCAGAGTCCAGAAGGAGAAAAACAAATCAAAATTTTGCTACCGATACTGTGTACCTGACCAAAATTTTGCTACCGGTACTGCATACCTGACCGTAGCCATAGGAACCCACCACTGGGAAGGGGGATTATTTTGGGGGAGAGGCTTATTTCAATGCATGTCCTGAAAATCCCTGTTGGCCTTATTATCAGGACATGTCTTACAGGAGAAGCACGGTAGGTTTTGCTGAAGTTGGAACAAGAATTTTGCACTAAGCAATGTGATCATAAAATGCAATTTCAAGTGATCACATCACTTAATATAACAATTACTGTAATCTCATTGTTGTCATTAAGTGAGAATCATAGGTTGTTAAACAAGGACCTCCTTGCAATTTCCTGTTGGCTTCCAATAATTAAAGATAGAGGGGGACTTGGTAGGAAATTGTCAGTGCGACATAGCTCACAACCAGTGGGTGAGTGATTGATAAACGAGGACTATTTGCTGCCATAGGACAAATTTGAAAAAAAAAATCAAAAGGACTTCTGATGGAACAATAATTGAAAATTGAAAAGAACCAATCCTGTTTATAGAATTTTGAGCTGTATTATTTATCGGCAGAATATTATTAATTGGTTATCTTAATTATCAAGAAAAGACTATCTCTGAACCTGCTTTGAATTTCCAGCCAGTAAGAAGTACAGAATATGAATACAGGCTGTTTATAGTAAATGTCTCTTAAAATTTGGAATACCAACAATAGTACAAATTCAGTTCCGTGACCAGGTTCTTAAATAGAAAAGTTTGTAGGTAGAAGCAATTTTTCCCATAGGAATCAATGTAAAAGCAAATAATGTGTGCAAACCCATTAGGAAAGAAATAAAAGCTTGTAATTTGGGTGGGAGGAGGAGGAGAAAGAAGAAGAGGACAGTCACTGCTGAAGGAAGGAGGTGAGGTGAGAGGAATAAAAAATATCCAAAACTTTAAGGCTTAAAAAAAAAGAGGGACTCTGAGGCGGCGAGGACAAGCACACACCTCCAATACACCCAGCGTGAGGCTGCCTCCCATACACTGGCTGCTGCTGCTGCTACCTGCTGCTTCTTGCTTCCCATGCTGAAGGGCTCCCCTCTCCTCTCGCTCATAGCTGGTGCCTTTCCTTTGCTGTTGTGATTCCTCTTCTGCCCAGAGTGAAGGGAGCATTTCTTTTCTCTGGGCGCTGGCAGAGGTTTATTCCCTGTCCAAGTGCCCAGAGAAAGGAAAATACTTTGTTCGCTCTGGACTGCCAAAGTTTCCTTAAGCGCCACCAAAAGGCTCCTCTGGCAGCCCAGGTGGCCAGTATTAAAGGGGGAATGGCAGGAAACTAGCTAGACCTTCGTGTTGCTCTCAAATTTCCTGGGAATTTTTTCTGGGCTCGGGTTCTTAAGTAGAAAATGGCTCTTAAGAAGAGTCAAAAATCTTGAACATCCGGTTTTTATCTAGAAACGTTCTTAAGTAGAGGTGTTCTTAAGTAGAGGTACCACTGTACTTGGAAAAGTGACTTATTAAATGAGTAAAATAAATACCTGGTTTCCTAGTAACTTGAAGATTAAAATCGAATAAAAGTATTTTAAAAGCTGTAAAAATGTAGGAATCTTATTTTAGAATATATGTCTTATAGTACATTCCTGTATTATTTTTTAGCTTTAATACAAGCAAGTTCCAATCCAGTAATAGTCATTCTAATCCAATTATCTAGTATGACTGTAAAGATCAAATTATGCCCAGACTAATAATACATTATCATTATTCACTGACAAAATGCATATGTTAAAAATGAGCACCGTGTGTTGGGCAAGCATTATATACAAGTCTTAACCTCACTTATTTACAAGACTGATTTTTGTTCAAACATGAGAACGGAACTCTGCTTTTCTTGTTTTCATGGTTGACTTGTTACCACACAAACATTTCAAACTTTTGATAATTGAATTGAATTGGAAGGCTCTCTTCCCAAATGCTCGACAAGGCCGCTTATATAAAGAAATTGACACTATTTTACATAAATACACAGAAAACGTTTTTAAGTAATATTTTAAAATATCATGTTATAAATATTCTGTAGATTTTCATAGTGTTAAGCTGGGCTATGACTAACAAATCACCACATTGTTTTTGTTTAGAAATTTCTTTAATTATGTTGGACTTTAGTGGTTAACTAACCCCCCACGTTATCTTCAAAATTTTCCCATAAATAACAGATTTAATTTCATTGGCAATACTGCCTGACTCATAAACAAATCAGATACCCCATAAAGGAACTATTTAATTTTCACCATAATTGAATTAAAGTAGGAAAAGTGTTGGCCGATATATCATGAAAATATATGATCATTTGTTTAAAAAACATCATACTGAACTTATTTGGTTTTAAATATTTGAGCACGATATAAATATGTTTATATACTTTTTATTTAATAATATTTATAGCTTATCCAGATGCAAAAGGATTCTAGGCAGAGTAAATGAATGTCAGGAACAAAAAATAAACCTTGCAATTACAATTCGTTACAACATTACTATTCATTAAAGTAATGAATACATTGAATATGTTGAATATCACACAGGCAATCAATCAATAAATTAGTGCCAAATATTTATTTTATTTTTTTATTTTTTTATTTTGTCCAATACACAATGAGGGTTTTAGTTGATATATATCTATATACACATAGTAAAATACATGATGAAGGTTATAGAGCAGGGGTAGGGAACGTTGGCTCTTCTATGACTTGTGGACTTCAACTCCCAGAATTCCTGAGCCAATCATGCTAGCTCAGGAATTCTGGGAGTTGAAGTCCACAAGTCACAGAAGAGCCAACGTTCCCTACCCCTGTTATAGAGGATATACTCATAGTAAAATATATCTAGGAAAGAATAGAAGAGAAGATATAGGAATAGAACATATCAATGAAAGAATAGAAGAAGAGATATAGGAATAGAAGAAAGGGATAGGAGATATAGGAGAGCAATAGGACAGGGGACGGAAGGCACTCTAGTGCACTTGTACTCACCCCTTACTGACCTCTTACGAATCTGGATAGGTCAACCATAGATATGGCACTAATATTTTAACCACCATGTCAAATGCCTATTCAGAAGAGATTATTGTACTTCTAGAAGAACAATATGCTGCTTCTGAATAGACCTATTACTTACTTCGCACCTCCTGTACCATCCTGGCCTCCAAATATAAAAATATTAATATTCTTCTCACAGGTAGTTGATTTCCAATTTATATAGTATATGCATTAATATTCCTGATTCCCAATTTTAATATTTATTTATTTATTCATTCATTCATTCATTGTTTGTTTTGTTTTGTTTTATCTATTCTATTTTTATTCTTCCTTTATTATTTTTGTGAATAATTCAAAGTGGCCAACATACAGTACCTAATGTTCCTTTCTCTTTCTACGTTCTCCATAATAACCATGTAAGATAAGCTGAGAGTATATGATTGGCCCAGAGTCAGTCTTCTGTTACATTTGCTGTTATACCTATAAGCTCTTGTGAATTCACATATTTTGGGCAAGTCGCATATCAGATACTATCTCTCTTATTGAGCTATAGAGAGCAACAGGCACAAGTATTCTACTGCTAATGTAAAAGGTTAATAATAATAATAATAATAATAATAATAATAATAATAATAAATTTATTGTCATTGTCAAAACAACGAATTGCCATTGGCAACGAAAGTCGTATGACACCCAGAGACCAGTCCCACCATACATAAAATCAGAATAGGTAAATTTAAAAATAGAATAAAGAATAGAATAAAAAAATAGAATAAAGAATAGAATAAAAAAATAGAATAAAGAATAGAATTAAAAAATAGAATAAAATGTCCCACCCACTACAAATTCCCCACCCTGAACCACTCAACCATCCACATGACAAACCAAGTAATATTGTTCAACATTTCACCGATGGTGATCCTTTAGTTCATTGTTAAGTGCGAGTATAGCTCTGGGATAAAAACTATAGTTATGACCTATAAAACCCTTCATGGCATCAAACCAGAATACCTTCGGGACCGCCTTCTGCTGCATGAATCCCAGCAACCGATTAGGTCCCAAAGAGTTGGCCTTCTCCAGGTCCCGTCGACAAAACAATGCCGTCTGGTGGGACCCAGGGGAAGAGCCTTCTATGTGGTGGCCCCAACCCTCTGGAATAAACTCCCCTTGGAGATCAGGACCGCCCTCACCTTCCTTGCCTTTTGCAAACTCCTAAAAACCCATTGATTCCCCTTGGCCGCTCTGTTTTATGTATGGTTTGTTTGGGTTGCATGAATGTTTTTAATCAAGGGCTTTTTTAAACTGTTCTGATTTTTTAATCATTGGATTTGTATTTTGTATTCCTGTTGTGAGCCGCTCCAAGTCTTCGGAGAAGGGCGGCATACAAATCAAATCAAATCAAATCACAATGGGGACAGATTTAAAGAGCTAATTGATACTAGAACAAATAGCGTCATGGCAAGAATTTGAGAGGGCCAAATGGACAGGATGGGTCAATCTACAGTATAATAGGATAACTGGGAAGTCAAATGAATATTAGAGAGTAAAAAGCCTGATAAACCATTCATCTTCTTTTGTCTATGTTCTTCAACCCTGGCATGTTTAAGAAGTGTGCTTTCAATTCCCAGAATTCACCTGTCAGTGAACTATATTGGAATTAGAATTCTTATCAAGTATGTTTTTCCTATCTGGTTGGAGACAGACAATTTTCAACCAGAATGGGAAATCAGTTCTATCAAGATGTGAGTAAACAACCAGAGCATAGCTTGATGGTGAAGGATGCTCCCTTGCTCAGAACTGCAGTTGTATTAAATTTGAAGTTCATAGATTCTATACACCAGAGATCCTACAAGTTTATAGGTAGATTTTTTTGTGTGTGGAAAGAAACATTGCAATTACTTGACCTGCAACCTTTTTTTAGTGACAATTAGAAGTTATAACAGTGACATGACATATTTAACATCTATGTGACATTTTTATATTTATGGCATCCCCATGTGTATGATTGTGACTGCCCTTTTTAAACAACTTTCTATGGGGTTTTAATTTTAGATAATGTTTTAGTTTTAGATAATGTTCGACTTCTTTTTATCGCTTTGTATCCATTTATATTGTATTTTTATTGTTGTTGTAAGCTGCACTGAGTCCTTTGGGATTGGGCGGCATGGAAGTCGAGTCAATAAATAAATGGTCATGTGCTCAAAATTCAGATAATTGGCAACTGGTTCATATTTATGACAATTGTAGGGTCCTGGAGTTATGTGACCAAGTTTGCAACCTCCTGACAAGTAAAGTCAGTGGAAAGCCAGATTCACTTAACAAGTATGGCAAGAAAGATTTAAAAATTGGGTAAAACTTACATAACAATTATCTCACTTAGCAACAGAAATGTTGGGCTCATAAATTGGGTCATAAATGAAGGACTACCTGCAACCTGTAACTATTGTATTGCATTGAATTCAATTCATATTATTTTGCCATATCTTAATAGTGGGGATTTCAGAAATTTATAGCTGCACACTTCGTAGAATGACAATTCCCTTTAAACCATAAGAAAGTTATTTCCTCTGATAGAATAAAAGATACAATTAAGAAATCTATGATAGCCTGGGGAAAAAAACATACAACGTGAAATACCTATAGCTGAATGGGAAAGAACCTGGAACACAATCTCAAAAATCACACTACCAGCAGCATATAAAGAAAACTACTATAAGCTTTTCTATAGATGGTACATTCCACCGGCAAGACTAGCGAAGATTTATCCAACATTACGAGATACATGCTGGAAATGCAAAAAGGAAAAGGGCACCTTTTTTCACATGTGGTGGTCATGCTCCAAAATACCAAAAACTTGGCAAACAATTCATAGATGGCTTATAGAAATTACCAAAGAAGAAATAGAATACACCCCATGTTACTAGGAATTTGGAGGAGACATTATTCTAAACAAACACTTATAAATACGGCAACTAGAATAGCGATAGCGCAAATGTGGAAAAATGAACAGATTCCAACAGAAAATTTAATAATAGATAAAGTATATACATGTGTAGAATAGGATGAAATTACAAATTCAATTAAGGGAAATAAAATTAATGAACCGAAACAAACATGGTACAAATGGCATGAATGGATTCAAAAGAGAACCTAAAAATAATACAATACAAAGTATCAGTACAAACAAAACAAATAATATATACCTTGCCAATGTCATTCTTTTTTATGACTATATGGAAAAAGTAACATATTAATGAAACAAATAAATAAATGTACAATGTGTAATATTGAATGTAAGATGCAAAAGGATTAAGGATACACACAAAAGGTAACAAAGCTGGATTATGATCTGTGAAAACAATAAAGAAACTTTGGGGAAAAAACGTTATTTCCTAAACAGTGCTTCAGTACACCCATGGATTACTGTACTGAAATACTGAGTAGAATGAAATAATACTGAAATAATGAGTAAAAAAGCAGATTTCCTTTTTTTAAATTTTTGTCTAGCTTCATAACACAGGCTTGCATTCAGAATATGGATTTTTGCTATCATTATCTCTTCCTGGAAAAGTTGCAGTACTGAAATTGTTATCATACCAGTGATGACCGCACAGAGATTCTGCTCCACCCCTGCCGCCAAAGTGACATTGTTCCTGAGAAAGAAAAGACAAAAATGCATATAAAAAGATAGAAATGTACTGGGTAGGCGTTCAGAGAATGCAACATTAAACATGTGCAATCCCTATTAAAGCACAATTTTCTGCATGTAGAGCATACATTCTTGCCAGTTAAACATTGTTAACAAGCCTAGAGTGAGCACATGCAGAGCTAGGAGATATACCCAACTGAGTAGATCAGTTTATATATTTTAATCCTTCTTAAACAGGTTTATCTTCTGAAATACTCATTCTTTCTTTCTTCTTTGAAATGATTTAGTAACCAAAGACCCTACGCACCACTATGCTTAAAAGGGAACTCTCATTTTTATTTCTAACAAGTTCTTCAGCAGATTGGAACATTATTTAAATATAATTTGTATTTGAACTTTACCATTTTGATAATGAACACATCTGGGATAAAATTTCAAACCTTAAGAAGTAGGAAAGTGATGATCTTCATGGCTAGAAAAAGGCATTTGCATGTCTTCTATCAACTCTGGTCCTAAAAAGTCTATTAATCAAATCAGTTAATTTCATGTAGCCTGTCTGAAGAAAAAAAATACAGCAACAGAATTTTGCTGTCTTTCCATCTTAGACTTTTTCTGTTCTGTTTCCAAATTTACTTTGAAGGAGAAAAAGATGACATTTTCATGCACATAAACTTTAGCAGTTTAACAGATGGATTGTTTGAGATGCAATCATTAGTAAAAACATAGAAACATAGCAGACTGACAGCAGAAAAAGACCTCATGATCCATCTAGTCTGCCCTTATACTATTTTCTGTATTTTATCTTAGGATGGATATATGTTTATCCCAGGCATGTTTAAATTCAGTTACTGTGGATTTACCAACCACGTCTGCTGGAAGTTTGAAGCAAGAAGGAATATGGCATATCTCTAGTGATTTGTTGAAGATTTGGGTGAAGGTGGGGGCCAATTGGTCAGCACAGGTTTTTAAGCAAGAATGAGTTATCTTGTCTGGGCCTGGTGCTTTTCCTGGTTTCTGTCTGTGAAATACGTCTTGCACTTCCTTTTTTGTGATCAAAATGGGATTGTGAACCCAGTGGGATGGTTTCAGTTGTAAGTTTGGATGTTGTTGGTGTGTCTGGGATGGAGATTGATTTTGAGCCTTTCTTGTTGTTAACAAGCCATTTAGAAATATAATAAAAAATAACCAACAATCTCATTTGTTGAATTTTTATCAAGAGATACTAATGATCTTTGGCATTTGCCTACTGATATAGGGCAAAGCAAAGCATCCTTAATTTTATAAGAAGTAATAGGTATTTACAATAAGCAAATAAGAACTCAGGATTCCAATAAAATTCATTGGAAACTCAAATTCTTTACTTAGAATCTTGTCTGCATATTGAAAAAAGAAGGAAAGCAATTAAAAATAGAAGTGGTAGTGCATGACAGAAAATAGAGGGATTTGGGAAGAAACCTACTTTTGGTTAAGACAAAATTCATCACCAAGGCAGCCATTTTTGAAAGTCCCCACAACTTGCTGTCATAATTACCGATGTTTTATATCACTCAGAAAAGTTATTTACTCCTGTGCTATAATTTTTTGTAAGTAGATTTTTGTGAATAACCTCTTTCCTACCCTATCCTCATGCAGACAGTTTTTTAAAATTTTCTTCCTAGATGATAGTAAACAAACTTCTGCATGCTTCAAATGCCTTGAGGCCAATTCAGCCAACTTCCTTCCTTTCTTAATGTCCAAATGAATTTTTATCTCATATCTAGCTTTGAAGAATGTAGTTATCTCTGTTGAAGTCTTGAGTAAGCAGAAAACTGTGGGTGTGGGTGTGTTATTTCTTACCATCCAGCCAAATTGCACAAGACTACCAAGTTCAGTATTATAATGAAAGAAATTAGGGAAATAATTTAAGCATTGAAGAAAGAGAAAGAACGTGGAAATTGCATGTCAAACAAGAATTCTGTAACTCTACTGGAATAGCTCATCCCATGTTGCATTGTGGAAACTAACCGGTCGCTGGGATTCATGCGGCAGAAGGCGGTCCCGGAGAATTAGAGCCATGCTATTGGCTGACCCAGCTGATAGCCAATTATAAAAGAGCTGTCAGATGCAGAGAAGCCAGACTGGCTGTTAAGAAGCTGTTAGTTTACTGTTGGTGATGTTATGCTGTTTTATGTAATAAAGGCTTTTGTTTGTTTTTATCCTGCCTTAACTCAGATTATTAATCCTTCTGTTCGTGAACAGAATGCTATGTTTCCCACTGACATACTATACAAATATCCATTGTGTCTCTGGGGCAATGATCTCTAGAAAGTGAGAAATATATAAGAAGTTTATAATCCACAGTGTTAGATTTAAATATTTGAAGTATATACTGGAGGATCCCCACACTTATGGTAAACAAAGGTGGGGTAGTAGGCTGCTACTAGGGATACCTGGATTCTCATCAATTGCAGCCATTCAAGCTGCCCCTATATACTTTGGATCAGTCACATTCCTGAAATCTGACCTACTTTATAGGATTGTTTTATGGAAAATGGAAGGAAAGAACATTAGGAGCCAGGGTGGCGGAGCAGGTAGAGTGCTGTACTGCAGGCCACTGAAGCTGACTGTAGATCTGTAGGTCAGTGGTTCAAATCTCATCACTGGCTCAAGGTTGACTCAGCTTTCCATCCTTCTGAGGTTGGTAAAATGAGGGCCCGGATTGTGGGGGCGATATGCTTGTTCTGTTAAAAAGTGCTATTGCTAACATGTTGTAAGCCGTCCTGAGTCTAAGGAGAAGGGCGACATAAAAATTGAATAAATGAATGAATGAATGAATGAATAAATAAAATAAATAAATAAATAAATAACCATTATGTGCATTGCCTTGAATTTCTTACTGAAAAGTGCACATGTAATAAATAAATAAATAAATAAATAAATAAATAAATAAATAAATAAATAAATAAATAAATAAATAAATAAATAAATAAACCATAGTCCTCTTTGTGAATAGCTTCCCTACCAACCAACATATTCAATAGAATAGAACAGAACAGAACAGAATAGAATAGAATAGAATAGAATATTTATTGGCCAAGTGTGATTGGACACACAAGGAATTTGTCTTGGTGCATATGCTCTCAGCGTACATAAAATAAAATATACATTATTTATTTATTTATTAAACAAAGTAGTATTTTTATTTCCTTAACACTTCCCAATAAATTTCTACTACTTCCTTGCTTAACTTAATAGGGCTTAAAAATTCACACTAAAGGGGAGGGTATGTACAATATAAATATCTAGAGTCTTCTTATGCATCTACTTGAACAGTGATATATCACCTACAGAGTTTTAAAGGAAGCACATTCCAAATAAACAAGTCTAGGATCATTTAGAACTAATGTTTATTATCCTTTTACCAATGACCCGGTTTAATAATCTATAATGTTTATCAGCAGCATTACATATATCTTTTATTTCAATTTTGCTTGCTTTTATCATACTGGAAGGATAAGGAAACAATTTTTATCCCTGAAGTATTATGGTTTGATTTCTGTAGCCATTGGCAAAAACATAATTGAAATCTGTGTGGTGGTGTTAGGGCTTCGTATAACATAGTTCATGCTGTTATTCTGTATAAATCTGTCTTGAAACAAATTTCCTCTTTTGGCAGCTGAACTGTTTACTCCTCCCTCAGGAGGGAAAATGTCTTTCCTTGGCCGCTAGGTCGGATCTTTGCCAGGTTAATAGATGTGTTTAAATTGTGGTTAAAAAAAAAAACTACTTGGAGAATTTTAACTCAGGGAATTATATCCTGAGGGAATTTTGACTGAAATTTTATGAAGATATAGAGATCTTCAATATGATTAGAACACTGTGATTTAATCCAAAAGGATGTGGTAATTCAGCAAGTATTCAATAGGGAATTGTATTTGGAGCCAAAATAGAAATAAATAAAAACATTAAAAAAAACCATGGACTAGATCATGGAAATATTTAGACTGATAAAATTACATACTGAAACAATATAACAATAACAACAACAACAACAATAATAATAATAATAATAATAATGTGTTTTTCAGGAAAAACAAGCTCCAGCCTGGTTTGCATGGTGGCACCTATTATAGGTCCTACCCCCAAAATAAGTCCTAGTTAAGCCCCACCCACCATATGATTGTGTGAGTTGGGGCAAGGCACAGGAATAAAAATCAAGGTAGGATGTGGGTGCGAGGATGAACTGCCCCATTTATTTATTATTTATTTATTTATTGGATTTGTATGCTGCCCCTCTCCGCAGACTCGGGGCGGCTAACAACAATGATAAAAAACAACATGTAACAATCCAATTTAATAAAACAACTAAAAACCCTTATTATAAAAACCAAACATACACACAAACATACCATACATAACTTGTAATGGCCTAGGGGAAGGAATATCCTAACTCCCCCATGCCTGGCGACAAAGGTGGGTCTTGAGTAATTTGCGAAAGACAAGGAGGGTGGGAGCCATTCTAATCTCTGGGGGGAGTTGATTCCAGAGGGCCGGGGCCGCCACAGAGTAGGCATGCACTCCACACCTCTTTAACTTAGGACGGTCGCAACTGCAATATAAAAGAAATGAAAATACAAACTATAATTGTTTGCAGATAACCTGGCGTTCGTATTAGAAGAACCATTAGAGACTGGAACTAAATTAATATATTAAATTGAAAGATATGGAGAGGTGGCAGGATTAAAAATTAATAAAGACAAAACAAAACTTTTTTTGTGAAAAATAAGATGGAAAAACAGAAAAACCTGGTATTAACTGAGAAGTTAAATGTGCAGATCACAAAAAAGTAAAATATTTAGGGATTCATCTGTAGATATGTCACTATTAAGGAAGATAATTATGATAGAGTAAAGAAACAACCTGAAATAGATTGGTAAAATGAGGACCCAAATTGTTGGGAGCAATATGCCTACTCTGTAACCTGCTTAGAGAGGGTTGTAAAGCACTGTAAACATTGGTTGCCGATCAGTTTCCGGTCACAATTCAAAGTGTTGGTTATGACCTATAAAGCCCTTCATGGCATTGGACCAGAATACATCCGGGTCCGCCTTCTGCCACACAAATCCCAGCAACCGGTTAGGTCCCACAGAGTCGGTCTTCTTCGGGTCCCGTCAACTAAACAATGTCATCTGGCGGAACCCAGGGGAAAAGCCTTCTCTGTGGCGGCCCCGACCCTCTGGAACCAGCTCCCCCCGGAGATCAGAATTGCCCCCACCTTCCTTGCCTTTCGTAAGCTCCTCAAAACCCACCTCTGTCGTCAGGCTTGGGGGAACTGAACTACCCTTTTCCCCCTAGGCCTATGCAATTTATACATGGTATGTTTGTGTGTATGTTTGGTTTTAATAAGTGTGTTTTTTAAATTATTTTAAATATTAGATTTGTTACATGCTGTTTATTACTGTTGTTAGCCGCCCCTAGTCTACGGAGAGGGGAAGCATACAAATCTAATAAATAAAATAAATAAATAAAATAATAAAGCAATATATAAATCTAAGTGCTATATACTGTACTAATATTTCCATCTTATATCTCTCTTAGCACAACGCATTTCACATAGTTGTCATCATTGAAGGGCTACCAAAATTTTTACTACCAAACTGTGGGCGTGGCTTGTACAGGATGCCCTGCCTTTCTTTCAACTTCTTTCAGTGCAAATTGGGTGCTCTGGGGTGGAGCTCCATTTTCACTACTTCACTGCATTCGGGCAGCAGTCCACCCCTGTTGTCATCATGGGAAAAATAGAGGAAGGTGTGTTAGATATGTTTGCTGTCTTGAGTTATGTGTGAAATAATAATGGAAACCAGGCTTTCTGACCAAAACAAGAAGTACCTAATTCATTATATTATTTGGGCAGCAGAAAGAGGGATATAAATATTGAATCTCACATTTGAAGCAGTGCAGGCACTTTTTTTCCCTTTTACAATAAACCTACTTATCGTGAGACCTTGCAAATTTATTCTTCAAAGAGCTTTTTTCTCTCTTTTTTCTTTTGCATTGCCATCCTGGGGAATACTTATATTGAGATGGTTTTTTAAAAAAAACCTTGACCTTCCTTAAATGTACATGTGAAAAAGGCCAAAAGAAAAATCTATAGCACATAGAAAGTGTGCGAAATGATATATAGGTGTAGAATATATGCCTGCTTGTATCTATGTTAAGTCTAATTTGCATATCTTTATATACCTTGTGTAGCATGCCAAAAGTGGGTGTGTGTGCGCGCATCTGCAATATCATGTATACGTGCCAGCACCCACAATGCAATGAGTGCCCCACTTGTGCATGCATGGAAGACTGCCCTCCTGTGCATTCATGCATAAAATGACCAGATTTTAAGATTGGGAAAGAGGGACACCATTGAGTGGGGGGCAGGGGGTGAAAGGGGCTAAAAAAGTTTAGCCAAAAAAAATAGCAAAAAAAATTTCTCTCTCTCTTCGTCCCTCTTCCTTCCTTCCTTCCTTCCTCTTTCTTTGCTCTCTCTTTCTCTCTCTCTTCCTTCCTCCCTCTGTCTTTCTCTCTCCCTCCTTCCCTCCCCCTCTCTCTTTCTCTCTCTCCCCCTTTCTTTCTTTCTGTTACTCTCTTCCTTCCTCTTTTCTCTCCCTCCCTCCCTCCCTTTTTCTTTATTTCTGTCTTTCTCTCCCTCTTTCTTTCTTTCTTTCTTTCTTTCTGTCTTTCTTCCTTTCTCTCCCTCTTTCTTTTTTCTCTCTCTCTCCCTCCCTCCTTCCCTCCCTCTCTTTCTTTCTCTCCCTTCCTTCCACTTATCCCCTCCCTCCTTCCCCCATGAACCCAGCCCCTTCCCCAGGGCTCAGTAGGCACTCCGGCCCAGGAGCAGCTTCACCTGGAGAGAGAGGGCACGGCTTCAACTCCTCCTTTGGGCTCAGAGGCCATCGGGTGAGATGTCTGCAGTACAGGAGGCGCCTGTCTTCCCTGCCCCAATGGTGCCCGGGTGGAGGCAAAGGCGGGAGAGGAGGCAGGGTGGGGGAGGGAGGGCGGGGGAGAGAAAAGAGGAAGGAAGAGAGTACCAGAGCAAAGATCCTGCCCAGCTGGCGGGAGGTAAGCGCAAAGACCTCCGGCCAAACTGGGTTGGGGCGGGGGGGGGCAGCAGCGGAGAGCTCAGAATCGTCTCTCTCCAGCCTCTTCCCAAGGGGGCTAGTTGGGAGGAAAGAAAGTGGGACATTTTTCAAAGGGTGTGGGACATGGGACAAATGATGAAAAAGTGTGACTGTCCCGCTGAAAGCAGGACGTCTGGTCACACTATTCATGCATGATTGCCCCGTGCATGTGTGCTTTCCCACACAGATGTCACCCGCACATGCCCCCTCAGTATCTTTTGGCCTGGAAAGCCTCCTACACCAAACTTTGCCAGTGCGAACGGTCTATTGCCGCTGCTCCTAGTGCTCCTGCCAGCTTTGCGCTCTGGTAGCACGCATGCCATAGGTTTGCCATCACAGCTACATAGTATGGCAATAAATCTACTACTAGTGCAGGGAATCTACTTTAGAGCAAAAATTATTTTCACTTCTTTCTTTTTATATAAGATTGAAATATTTTCAGTAGAGGCGGTATTATTTATATTCACCACCACTAATTCCTGTGTATTACTATTAAAGTTGTAGGCCATTCGTTAGGTACTGCTGTTTGCTCAGCTGGGAATGGTGGATAACATAAATTGATTCCTTTTAGATTGATTTCAAACCCACAATCCAGCAGCGTCTGTCTTGTTTACGCCTACCATCATGCTGCATTGTTCAGAAAAACATGCCTTGTTTTAATGATCCAATGCAATACTACAGCTGCCTCAATTAAATTACTATACCAACCAGTTATAATTTTCTCTAGACACTTTTAAACTTTTAAACAGGATTTTGAGAACTTCTATTCTTATACCTAATGATTGGTGGTAAACCATTAAAAAATGAAAACCACCTGATAGTCTGGTTCATAAAAAGAATATTTGAAGGACTATATGAATATGGGTTTGAATATAAAACTGTTTAAACATTAATAAGCCGAGGTGGCACAGTAGGTAGAGTGCAGTACTACAGGTCACTAAAGCTGACTGCTAGATCTGCAGGTCAGCGGTTCAAATCTCATCACCTGCTCAAGATTTACTCAGCCTTCCCTCCTTGCGAGGTGGGTAAAATGAGGACCCGGATTGTGGGGGCAATAGGCTGGCTCTGTTAAACAGTGATATTGCTAACAGATATTTATTCTGTTGGAAGCCGCCCTGAGTCTAAGGAGAAGGGCGGCATAAAAAATTGAATAAATAAATAAATAAATTAAATTAAATAATTAAAATATTCTCTACCATTTTTAAATCTCTCTCTCCCCCGTTTTCCTCCTCTCCCTCCCTCCTCTCTCTCTCCTTCTCTCCCTCCCTTTCTCTCCCTGTTCCTGCATTCTTGCCTGATTTCCTCCGAATCTGTATTATTATTATTATTATTATTATTATTATTATTATTATTATTATTATATTCATTGGATTTGTATGCCGCCCCTCCCCGCAGACTCGGGGCGGCTAACAACAGAATAAAAACAGCATGTAAATCCAATACAAAACAGCTAAAAAACCCTTAATTCTAAAACCAAACATACATACAAACAATCATACCATGCATAAATTGTAAAGGCTTAGGGGGAAAGAATATCTCAATTCCCCCATGCCTGACAGCAGAGGTGGGTTTTTAGGAGCTTGCAAAAGGCGAGGAGGGTGGAGGTAATTCTAATCTCCGAGGGGAGTTGGTTCCAGAGGGTTGGGGCCGCCACAGAGAAGGCTCTTCCCCTGGGCCCCGCCAAATGACATTGTTTTGTTGACGGGACCCGGAGAAGGCCCACTCTGTGGGACCTAACCGGTCACTGGGATTCGTGATTAAAGCACTAGGCTAGAAACCAGGAGACCCCGAATTCTAGTCCTACCTCAGGAATAAAAGTCAGTTGCATGCCTTTGGCCAATCACCCTCTCTCAGCTTATCCCCCACCGCACAAGTCTGTTGTTAAAAAATAGGAGGAAGACTAGATATGTATACCATTTTTAGTTATTTAGAAAAATAATAAACGTGGGATTTTAGATTAATTATACAAACAATTTCCAGTCACAGGAATATCCATAATATAATTTCTCTCCATTTTAGGTGCCCCTTGAGGTACTCTTTTATAGGGGGGGGGGAATTATGCCTTTTACATAGTTCTTATAATTGAAAATCCTTTATTCATTCCTGATAGAATTTTGTACAACTGCAAAGAATGTGTGTCACAGCTTTTCAGCACACCTGGAATTAAGTGTAAAGCACTCATGATCTTTTAATGCTATATACTTGTGGAAAAGTCATAAGAAAATAGTCTGTGGGGATCCTATATTCACATTTGAAAGGGTTTTTTTTTTTAAACTTTCAGGCCTGGTCAGGCTTCATGACTGTTGTATTTCGAGAATGCTGCATTCAAGCACTGTGCTTTATATTCTCCTTATGCTATTTATCTCGCTTCCCCCAGTTATAGTGCATTTATTCTCACGCAGGCAGGAGCACGACAAGAGAGGAAAGAAGATGTCAAAAGGAGATTCTGCCAAACTGGGTATAAGAATGCTCTCATTTTTCTCTTTGAATTATATTTTAAAGAAAAAACCACCTAAAGATTAGCATTCCAACACAAATGCAGTCATTCATTATTCTTGGTGCCAGTGGTATTAGCATGGTATGGCAAAAGTGGTGGGGGGGGGGGCAGAGTTAAAATGGCAGCTGTGAAGATGTGATTGAAGCTCCACCATTTTTTTAAAAAGCTGTATTTCTTTGGTCTGAGAAAAGACTACTGCTCTGGACTGCATCTACCATTCTGATAGCTTCTATGTATCTCTTTGCCCAGACCTAGATAACTCCTAAAGCTATACATTATTTATGGTCGTCTGAAGTATGAAAGTAAAGTATGTGAATTCAATTCCCAGTAAATTGTTTGAGCCCCATAGAACAGCGCATCTTATGAATCCTCAACCAGTCATATGGTGCCTCCTGGTGGACAAGTTAACTAAAAATGAAATGAAAGAGATACCTGGTATAAAAATAGAAAAACCCTGCCCTTTCTCCTCTCCCTCCCCTTCGCCCCATTGATATTTTAAAAAAAATATTCTGTGATTCCTGCCTGTATTTTTTGTATCTGAAAATGATAAGAAGATGTGTCACTGTTGTGGAATGCAGTCTGGATTCCCAGGAGGATGAAGGGCTGCATTCCAGATTGCAAAGAGGCATCAAAGTATATAAGTTTTAGCTGGGAGGAAGATAATAAAAACACCTCCTCCGCTAGAGATTTCCCTGGAATAACTACTGGTGGAGCAGTAGTTAAAGTGCAGTACTGCACTCTGCCCACAGCCTGGAGTTTGATCCTGATGGAGGTAAGGTTGGCTCAACCTTCCATCCTTCCTAGGTTAGTAAAATGAGGGCCCAGATTGTTGGGAGCACTATGCTGACTCCTTTATTCTGATGCGATAATAAGCCTCTCTTAAATCCAGCTTGGTGGATAATTTCCCCTTTGCTAGAAGATTGAGTAGATCCTTCATAAGGGGGAGGGGATAAGTATTCTGTACACACACCGCATTTAAATAGGGTAGTTTGTAAGTCTAAGTGTGCTATTGCTATATCTGTAATGATGTCATTTATTATTTTTGTCGATAGGAATAATAAAGGAAACCACTTAGTTGTAACTCCACGTATCTTAGGGAACATGAGAGTCATTAATTTACAGCAGTGCCAATCTGGAATTGTATAAGTAATAGTCCAGTAAAATAGTACTGTTAAGATAGTGATGTGCAGTGAAATCTGGTTCGATCCCTGAAGACTGCATCAACAAGTGCTGGTCAAATGGACTTATCTTTAGGGCAGGGAAACCCTCTAATTGTTCCAAGGAAATTCCAACAATCCCTTTGATTCCATCCATCATATTCATTGTTTTTCTCTTTGGTTGCCTTCAGTCTTGCCAAGACTTTTTTTTCCAGTCCATTATCCACTCAGCCATCTCTTCCAGGTTTATAAGGTTTTACTTGCTGATTATTACCTTTATTGGTACTACTTGCTCTATTTCTTACTGATGTGGTTATTTTTACTAATCATTCCTAAATCCATTTTTCAACCATATCTTAGTTCTTTTTATTTTCACCATTGCTTAACAATCCAGCTTCCACAGCCATATGTTATACCATTGAAAAGTCTATTGTTTAAGTATATTGTTCTTAGTTTCCATTCTATATAATAATAGAATTACAGAATAATGGGGGTTTTAGAGGTCTTCTAGCTAGTGTTGGGCGAACCGAACTTGCAAAGTTCGGCATGCCGAACCCGAACAGCAGCAGCGCTTTTTAAAACTTTTTATTAAAAGTTCGGGTAAAGTTCGGGTTCGGCATGAAGTTCAGGCAAAGTTCGGGTTCGGCGTTCAGCCGAATGCCGCGAAACGCCATCGCCCAGGAGGAGAGTGGGGAATCCCACGAGGGGATTCTGGGGGTGGGGCTTTGACATCACGGAGACTACTTCCTGGATGGCTGAAACGCCGCCAGATGGTGGCGTTTCGCGGCATTCTGCCAAACGCTGAACCCAAACTTTGCCCAAACTTCATGCCGAACCCAAACTTTACCCAAACTTTTTAAAAAAAGTTTTAAAAAGTGTTGCTGCTGTTTGGGTTTGGCTTCAGGTTTGGGTTCGGGTTTGGCGAACTCACCCAAACTTCACGGCAAAGTTTGGGTGAGTTCGCTGAACCTGAACTTCCTGAAGTTCGCCCAACACTACTTCTAGTCCAATCTCCTGTTCAAGCGAGAAGCCCAGTACCATTTCAGACAGATAGCAATAGCAATAGCATTTAGGTTTATATACTGCTTCACAGTGCTTCACAGCCCTCTCTAGAATAGAATAGAATAGAATAGAATAGAATAGAATAGAATTCTTTATTGACCAAGGGGGATTGCACATACAAGGAATTTGTCTTTGGTGCATATGCTCTCAGTGTACATAAAAGAAAAAGATACATGTGTCAAGAATCATGATATATGACAATGATTGTCATAGGGGTCAAATTAGCAATGAGGAAACAATCAATATTAATAATATTCTCTATGCGGTTTACAGAGAGTCAGCATATAGACCTCAACAATCTGGCTCCAACATTTTACCCACCTCAGAAGAATGGAAGGCTGAGTCAACCCTGAGCCTGGTGAGATATGAACTGGTGAACTACAGCCAGAAGTCAGCAGAAACAGCTTGCAGTACTGCACTGTAACCACTGTGCCACCTAGCCCAAATGGTCGTTTATTCCCTCTGATGTTGAAGCACCCACAATTTCTGGAAGCAAACCATTCCAATAATTAATTGTATCAGGAAATTCCTCATTAGTTCTAGGTCTCGTATAAATTGACACTGCCTCTAGCATATTGTCCATATTTATCTATTCTTGACACCAAGAAAATAAAGCTATTTTTGGTTTGATCTTAAACTTCATTAAGAATACAGATTGAGATTAAAGGGACAAGATACATCCTTGTTTTATTCTTTTTTCTACTTTCAACCATTTTTGCTTTTTCAAACAGTTCTTGCCCATTGCCAAGAATCCTCAATAAAATGATCAGGTGATCTTAATTGTTAGCCTTAATTTTTTCACAATTTTGGAAAATCTACAGTCTTATTGATGTTGCATCTCCCTCAACACTGCAAGTAATAAAACAGGAAGAGAAGGAAGGGAGGAAGGGAGGGACGGAGGGAGGGAGGGAGGGAGGAAGGGAGGGAGGGAGGGACGGAGGGAAGGAAGGAGGGAAGGAAGGAGGGAAGGAAGGAAAGAGGAGGAGGAAGAGGAGGAGGATAAGGAGAAGAAGGAGGAGAGGTAGGAAGAGGAGGAAGGGAGGGGAGGGGGGGAAATAAAGAAGTCATTGATTTTGAGCAGTCAGAAAAGGATGGGTGAACTTATTTGCTGCATTCACTTGCTTTGTCCATTATCCATCTGGTTTATTAGCTAAGCTTATCTTTTATCTCTCTGGCATTCTGCATATTAATTGGGCATTATATTCATCAGATGCAGTTCTACAACATTTATATAATAGAATATGTTATACCAAATTCTGGGAGGATTAGGAGCCCATATTAAAACTCATATTAAAACTATTGAAATCATAAAGATTATAAAATAAACATAAAATCCAGTTAAGAACTATTTAAATCATAAATAGTATCTTATAAACAAAACATTGCTTGCATTTTCTTCTTCAGTATACATATACAGTATAAGCAAATCTCCTTAAATACTTAGTTACCAGGTCTTTTATAGCAATGCAATTGTCAACAATTGAGTGGGTATTTTATCTGCCCTTGATGCTTTCCTGCTTACCTTACTTACTAATGGAAGCAGTTCCTGAGCATGTAGATACCCTCTTTACAAATGTTTGTCTCATTCTGTAATTCTGGTTGTAAAGGATTTCAGTCCAGTTCTCTCACCTTTCTTTAACTTCATTTGCCTTTGTCAGATTTCACTGCTGATATTCATTACTTTTCACGAACTCACCCGCTAATCATCTTGACACTTGCTTCAATCGTCTGCATTTTTTCTTGAAGGTTTCATATAATTGATCTTATAATGACTATGCTTATTATAGAATATATTTAAGTGTATTATCTCAGATTAGTTTCAGGCACAAGATCTTTCCTTAGTGGATTTTCTGTCTCTTATGGTGAGTTTATAAATGTTCACTCCAGGGGTACTCTTTATAATACCAGTACATCTACCCAGATGTAGATTTTGTACACCTTTGATGTAAACCTGCTGAGAATCCTAAAAGCCCGTCTTTTGTCAGTATGTTAACTATTGCTTTCTTTGTGGAAAAAAATACAATGGGATTATTCTCAACCTTCTCTTTATAGAAGCTTTTGTTCCTTAAATATTTAGATGTTTGCTGCCTAACCTATTCTCCTGAGGTATAGATATTTGCCCTTTACTTTACAATAAAAACAAGTACGACCTTTTGACACGCAAACTGTTCAGAACACGATGAAAGTGTATTAAGAAGTGTGAAGAAAGCTTCCTATTTCTATCCTGAGGCTGTGACTTCTGCATTGTCAAAAATGTTATGTGATCTTTTCCTCCTGTAAGCAGTTTGATGGTCATTTTGGGTTCTGAGAAAAGGATGAATCCCTAGCCCAACCAGTCTCCATTTAAAGCGCTACGTTCTATCCCACTGCAAATCTTCCCATGAGGTTTCAGAATAGTATTTAGAAAGAAAAAAAGAACGCCTAGTGTCAATTCAGCAGTGGCTGGAAAAATATTCCATTCTGAACATCTGGTCATTTAGAACAGGATCACCTTAGATCTTGCATGCCCCAAAGAAGAAAACATGCACCATGGTGCTGCAATTGTTAGAATGACAACAGCAAGAACCCTGCAAACACTGCTGTGCCCACTTGCTTGAAAAAATCATTACTACCAAACTTCATATTTTTTCCTCTTTTTCATAATTCGTAGAAGTTATCCATTTTTTCCAACCATTCAGACTGTGGAACTAACATGAGGACTCTTTTCAAGCATCCAGAGATATTGCCTGTTATTGGAACAAGCAAAATTTTCACCTTATTATCTTCCTAAGTAATATATGTGGTTGGTAAATCCAGAGGTGGTTGGTAAATCCACAGTAACTGAATTTAAACATGCCTGGGATAAACATATATCCATTGTAAGATAAAATACAGGAAATAGTATAAGGGCAGACTAGATGGACCATGAGGTCTTTTTCTGCCGTCAGTCTTCTATGTTTCTATGTTTCTATATGGAAGTAAAATTCTAAAGAACCAAAATAAGAATATTTCCTCAAGAACAAGATGGTGCACTGAGCTTTCTTGGTTGATTTTGGTCTTGCTGGAGCTGTTTTGCATGGATACTGTCACTAAACAAAGTAGAATTGATTGGCTACAGTAACTCAAGGCTAGGTTCATGCCAGGCAGAAGAAATGTATAATATTCTAAAAGTCAAAACTCTGAAATGTCACATCATTGCTCTGAGACCAAATAATCTATTCACTCTGCTAAGTAGATTGTACGGCAAGCAAACCGATAAGTGGAGTTCCTTCTTAGCTTTTAATGAAAGCCAGACACCATGACGAGGCTAATCCCTGCCATTAGGAGTTACTCTATCACTTCTTTTTCATAATAATAAAGTCTCTGCACTGCAATTTATTAAGCTTTTAAAAAATAAATGCTTTGTATTCACCCAGTGTTACAATTGCTGTCCAGTTCGTTTGTAACAGTTGGCCTTTTCTGCATTTTTAAAATAGAGTACATAAGACAGTTTCGATGAATGCAGCTTATTTATAAGACAAAGCAAAATCAGCTATAATTTCTGCTGATCTTATAAAGTTAAGCAGGGATAGATCTGATCAATACTTGGATGAAAGTTCATTAAAATATCCTAGAACTGTGAGAGCTGCAGTGGGAATTTTTTAAAAAGCCCAGTAGAAGCTAATGAGGGAGGAAAAATTAACCTAGAAAACTACAGTGGTACCTCTACTTAAGAACTTAATTCATTCTGTGACCAGGTTCTTAAGTAGAAAAGTTTGTAAGTAGAAGCAATTTTTCCCATAGGAATAATTGTAAAAGCAAATAATGTGTGCAAACCCATTAGGAAAGAAATAAAAGCTTGGAATTTGGGTGGGAGGGGGAAGAGGAAGAGGAGGAGGAGGACAGTTGCTGCCAAAGAAAGAAGGGAGAGGGGAATCAAAAAAATCCAAAACCTTAAGGCTTAAAAATAAAAACCAGGGACTCTGAGGCAGCGAGGAGGAGCACGTGTCAGAAAGCGAAACCCAGGTGGGTGAGAGGGAGGAACCTCCCGCTCCTTTGACCAAAAGGCAGCACCTGCTTCCTCTTCCTTCCCATGCTGAAGGGCTCCCCTCTCCTCTTGCTCACTCGCTTTGTAGCTGGCGCCTTTCCTTCACTGTGGTGACTCTTCGGTTTGGCTGAAGCTGAGTTGATCCGGCTGGGGTGAAGCACTTCCTTTTGCCTTTCCGCGCCTAGATGCTCTGGGAGGCAACCTCGCACCAGGTGTATGAGTGGCAGCATGAGGGAGTCACCACAATGAAGTGGTTTATTCCCTCTCCAAGCGCCCAGAGAAAGGAAAATGCTTCATTTGTTCTGGACTGCCAAAGCCTTCTCAAGCGCCACTGAAAGGCTCCTCTGGCAGCCCAGATAGCCCGAGATGGCTGGGAATAGAGGGAGAATGGCAGGAAACTGGCCGGGCCTTCATGCCGCTCTCAAATTTCCTGGGAAATTTTTCCAGGCTCGGGTTCTTAAGTAGAAAATGGTCCTTGAGAAGAGGCAAAAAAATCTTGAATACCCAGTTCTTATCTAGAAAAGTTTTAACTAGAGACGTTCTTAGGTAGAGGTACCACTGTACGTGCATCAATCAAATGTTATGAATAGACTTGAATTTGATATAAAACATCAAGAAACAAACATGAAATAAATTAAACTATTAAAAAGAGAGGTAGATAACTACAGTAGTTGCCTTCTGAAAGGCAAACAATCTATGAAAACTTAATTATTCTTGCAGTTTTCTTATTTTTGTACTGAGTGAATTTGTAACCATTTTGAGATTTTTAAAGGATTTATCAACTAATAAGAAAGTATATTGTCTTCTATTATATAGCACTCGCACACACACACAATTATTATTATTACTGATAAAATAACCAACTCAGCAGAACAAGAAAAGTTGTTTGAATCACTTCCATATAAAGACAGGTTTGGCCCTAGGAAGAAAGGATATTATCCTTCTAGAAAGAATGGTTGTAAACTATTGGCCAGAGTAAATGCTGCTCTGTGAAGAAGAGGGAATATATATACATATTTTGGAAGTTAACAAAAAAAAGTCTGCTTCAAAGATTGATGCTATAATGGTGATATATTCTGTCCAAAATTATAGTTGTTATTTGGTTCTCAACTATTCTTTTTTTTCCTTTTTGGCTATTGTCATTAACTTACAATAGAGCAGTTGTTCTCAATCTTTATAATGCCCCGACCCCTTGATATAATTCTTCATGCGGTTCTTTTTAAACTTTTTAAATATTTTAAATTTATTTGGATTTGTTACGACTTGTTATATTTTGCTGTGAGCCGCCCCGAGTCCACGGAGAGGGGCGGCATACAAATCTAAATAATAAATAAATAAAATGTTGTGGTGAGTGACCCCAACCATAGGTCTAGCGCCAATTCTTCCAACAGCTGATTGGCAGGAAGGTCAGAGGGACACTGTAAACACCAGATTGGTCAGACTGTAAAATATGTTCCAAAGTGCCAGAATATAAGCTTTAGTTCCTAACACCATGGGAAATTTGTCTTTTCCCAAGAGGTTCCGACTCCCAGGTCGAGAACCACTGCAATAGAGGGACCTATACTTATTAGACTCACTACTTAAATTCCTCAAGGTCAAATTGTTTGGGGGAAAATAATTACTTTAATTAATGATTTTGTTCGGACAATATCTTTTTATTGATATATCAGCTACATGATATATCTATGTGTTCATCAGGAGCTAAGCTCAAGTCAAAGGACTTTATTATTTTATTTATTTATTTATTCATTTTTTTTTATGATACCTTTCTCCTTAGACTCAACTTACAACATGTTAGCAATAGCACTTGTTAATAGAGCCAGCATATTTCCCCCACAATCCGGCTCCTTATTTTCCCCACCTCAGAAGGATGGAAGGCTGAGTCAACCTTGAGCCGGTGATGAGATTTGAACTGCTGACCTGCAGATCTAGAAGTCATCGTTAGTGGCCTGCAGTACTGCACTCTACCCATTGTGCCACTTCAGCTCTTTACTTTTCACAGAAGTTAGAATTCAGAAATTAAAAATGTGAGAATGGTTTTAAGAGTCAATCAGTAAGAAGGCTAGGCCAGGGGTACTGCATAATCTATCATCAATGACACCAATTGTTTCACTGAAAGATTGCAAGTTTTATTGAATCCCATTGCTCAAGATGTCATTTGCTGAAACTATTATTATCATAAAGCAAGTTCATTTCACAGAACTATGGTAGAGCTTACCTGGAGGTAACTTGCTAATGATCCACAGTAGTGCAATGGTTAGAGTCCAATACTGCAGACTATTTCTTCCACCTGCCTGCAATTTGGCAGTTCAAATCTCACCAGGCTTAAGGTTGACATAGACTTCCATCCTTCCAAGGTAGATGAGAACCCAAATTATTGGGGGAAATATGCTGACTGTGGAAACCACTTAGAAAGGACTCTAAAGCACTGTAAAGTGGTATATATAAGTGCTATTTCTATTGCTATTGCTAATATTGGAAGGAAAATCCATCTGGTTCCGTTCCAAGCTGGGAGAAAAGTGGTGGAAACAACATGGAGCAGGGGTGAAATCCAGCAGGTTCTGAAGAACTGGTACCAGAAATTTAGAGTAGTTCAGAGAACCAGAAAATACCACTCTGGCTAGCCCAAGAGTAGGGTGTGAGTGGAGATTTTGCAATATCCTTCCCCCTGGGATGGGAAGGGAAAGGGGATTTTGCAGTACCCTTCCCCTGGAATTGGGTGGGAATGGAGAGTTTGCAATATCCTTCCTCTGCCACACCCACTGTTGTGGTTAGCTCTGGCCCAGCTCCTGCCCCAAGGACTGTGGATGTGGGGGAGACATCCACATGCTGCAGGCCTGTTTTGCTCCTGGTGGAATCTGCTGATGAAGGCTCCTCTGACCAAGAAGACATGAGTGACAGAGAGGAGGAGAGTGGGGCAGACAGCTCAGAAGGAGATCAATTATCTAGCTCCTCCTTGGATTCGGAACAAGACTTAATAATACAGCCACGTATGCGGAGAGCAATGCATAGGCAACCACAACTGAGAGATTATTATCAAAGAAAATGAAGCCACCTGTGGTTGGGTGGGGCTATGGTAATTAGTGAGGCTGCTATAAATAGCAGTCTGTGGGTTTGGCCATTGTGGAGGATTATCTGATCATTGTGTTTCGTGCCTGCTTTGCTGACTTTGACCTTTGTGTGCTGATTTTCCCCCGCTTTGAAACTAAACCAGAGCAAAGTGTGTTTCACTTTGTGAAAGAAGAAGGACTGTGAATTGCCTCACAGCTGCAAGCTAAGTATCACAGAACTGATAAGGAACTTGTACAAATTACCAGTTTGTTTGGAGACGAGTGCTCTTTGCTATACAAAAAGAGTGCTTAGTTTATTTGCATTTTCGGTATGAAGAACATTGTTTTGACTTTTCAAACGTGTGTGTGTCTGAAATTGTATCTGTGCATTTTTGGGAGGATTCTACCAGAGAGCTCGACAGAACACCCACCAAGCCACACCCACAGAATCGGTAGGGAAAAAAATTGAATTTCACTCCTGACATGGAGGCTGATTGGAAAGAAAGTTTATGGTGAACAGAACCAATAGCAATACTGAGTCAACTTACAAAATGAAGTTGAGAATGGGTGGCTTTTATACCTTCTCTGGGCTTTGTATTTGTATTTGTATTTTATTGGCTGTTGTCACATTCCTATGCGGTCATGTAGAGGTCATAGCTGCTTCTATAGGCAAGAAAGGAAATTCAAATTCTAGATACTTGCCTGAACTAAACTGATCAGCCACTGGCTTATTGTTTATCTGAGCTCCCAGGTTAAGTTTGGATTGCTCTGGGGATCATGCAATGAAGGAGCTTGCGTTCTGAAGGGGTGTTGCAATTCCCATTGCATCTAATGGCTTTCATTCTGTGCTGCATCTTGGGTGAAGGGCCGCTTCTAATCCTATCACTCTGCCTTTTTTAGCTGTCAAACTTTGCTGCAAGCAGTTTTGAAATATCCTGTCTTAAATTGATTTCTGCCTACAGTATTTGCTTTGCTTATGAACAGAGCCTACGGAGAGGGGCGGCATACAAATCTAATAAATAATAATAATAAATAATAACTATCTAGATTTGTCTTCCTCTTTCAATAAGCTCTTTACCTCCTTTACATGCTGGCATCAGCCTCTTTTAGAAGGGAAAAGGGTGCATCATATTCTCTGAAAAATACGGTAGTTCATTTATTGAGTGTTTGAAGTTACAACAGCACTAAAAAAGTGGCTGTTTTTCACATTTATAACTATTGCAGCGTTCCCATGGTCACGTGTTAAAATTGAAGGTACTTGGCAATTGACTCATTTATGACACTTGCGATGATCTGCAGTCCTTGGATCACATTTTGTGACTTTTTGACAAACAAAGTTAGTGGAAATTCATTTAGCAACAGTGATTCACTTAAAAACAGTGGTAAGAAAAGTCATAAAAATGGAGCAAAATTCACTTTACAGCTGTCTCACTATCAACAGACATTTTGGAATCAATTGTGGTTGTGGTTGTGACTACCTGTAAATAAGGGGAAGAAAATCCACTTAGTTGAAAGGATAGCCTAAATTAACTCAAGTATTGCAGTATCCAATAACCTACCAGAAACTATGCATTGCACCATAAAGAGAAATAAAGTGATTTAAAAACAAGTATTTGCTATTCATTCAGATAAGCGCATAGACATAAATATTCCTTTCATGACAACTAGACCTTAAAACAGCCTCCATTGTCAACAAAACAATTGTAAATCTGATTTTATAGCATGGGGATAAATTTTCAAAAGTTGTCACTTTTGAAACAAGGACATAAATTGTTCCCAGCAACTTCTAAAATGTCCACAAAAAGTATTTAAAACAAAGTAGGAAAGCACACAAAACACAAATGTTGAATCCCTCCCCCTCAATCTTTAATAGTGACACCCTTGGGGTCATGTAGCCATGAATGGAAAGATAATAATGGAATTGCTTGGCAGCATTCTAAGTTGTCTTTTATTTTTCTTTAAAATGCTAGATTCTCTACATCCAGCAAACTTTAGCCCATTCTGTTCAGTTTTCAACTAGTTATTCAACTGACACATAGACAGAGAAAAACTCTAAACTACCTCCCATAATTTGTTTGCAATGTTTTGTAGTTGAAAAGAACAAAAAAGGTCCATTAACACTGTGGCGATTTTTAAAGAAATGCAGGCTTGTAACTTTTTTTCCCCAAAACTTCATAATTTGGGGCAGATAGGCATTCAACTTCTGTCTGCTCAAAAGTCATCCGCTTTGCCTTGAGTTGTTTCTTCAATAATGAGCCTTTTAAAGTCCCAATTCTCTATAAATTGACGTTAAAAAGTCTTTCTGTCTCCTCTATAAACTGTTATAGCAGCACAGTAATATTATGTGGGACAAGTAATCAGAGTTTATGAATATAATACTACCAATAGATAGAAGGAAGTTTCAGATCTAATGCTAAATAAGACCCCTGATCCTTTTTGTTTTGTTGTGTTGTGGTGGTCCTTCCTGTGGAACTTATTATTTATTGTTTCCCATTGTTTTTGCTATTTTAAACTATTTTCGTATATTAACTATTTTTTTTAATTGTAGGTCACCCAGATACATTAATTGAGATAGTTGACCAAAGAAATTGATTGACTGAATGAATGAACGAATGAACAGTGAGCTTACTCTTTTCTCTGGCTGGATGCAATATACCTGTTCTTCTTCAGAGTCATCTTCATATTTGGGAACCTTGGTCATCCAATTAGGTTCCTGGTACATGTGATGAAGTGTACCAGTCTTTCCAATATTTGTGGCTGAGTTGTCTGATGATTCAGTGGCTCTAGCTTCTTCAACAACATCCTTGAATGTTGGCCTCCTTCTTATCAGAAGCTTTCTTTCCTTCTTCCTTCCTTCCTTTCTTTCTTTCAGTTGAAAGGGACCTTGTAGGTCATCAAGTCCAATCCCCTGCTCAAGCAGCTTATTTTGAAAATTTAGATCTCTCATTCCTAGAATGATTTGTTCTTTCATCATCTCCTCCAGGTTGATGAATTCATATTTGATGGCGATTTCCCAGAGTTTGGCAACAAAATCATTGATAGATTCACCATCGCATTGGCAACAATGGTAAAACTCATTTCTGCTGACCATTGGGGTTGCTGCAGGGGTGTAGTGTTCTTTTAGTATCATTTGGAGCTCCGTCCAGAAGATAAACCTGATGTCTGTGGGTGCCGCCAGGGTTTGAGCTATTTTATAAATTTTAGAGCCACAGTAGGTTAGGAAGAGATCTGTCTTCTTGTTTTCTGGCAGATCCTGGAAGTTGTTGTGAAACATGCGAAAATAGCTCATGTACTGTAACGCTGTCTACATGGGGCTACCTTTGAAGAATGTTCGGAAACTTCAGATTGTGCAGAATGCAGCTGCGAGAGCAATCATGGGCTTTTCCAAATATGCCCATGTTACTCCAACACTCCGCAGTCTGCATTGGTTGCTGATCAGTTTCCGGTCACAATTCAAAGTGTTGGTTATTACCTATAAAGCCCTTCATGGCACCGGACCAGGATATCTGCGAGACCGCCTTCTGCCACACGAATCCCAGTGACCGGTCAGGTCCCACAGAGTTGGTCTTCTCCGGGTCCCATCAACTAAACAATGTCGTCTGGCAGGACCAAGGGGAAGAGCCTTCTCTGTGGTGGCCCCGATCCTCTGGAATCAGCTCCCTCCAGAGATTAGAACTGCCCCTACCCTCCTTGCCTTTCGTAAACTCCTTAAAACCCACTTCTGTCGTCAAGCGTGGGGGAACTGAGACATCTCCCCCTGCCTATGTAGTTTTAGTGCATGATATGACTGTATGTATGTTTTTTATATTAGGGTTCTTTGCTTTTAGATTTTTAAATGTACAAGTGTTATTTTAGATTTTGAATTATTAGATTTGTCAATGTATATTGTTTTTGTCACTGCTGTGAGCCACCCCGAGTCTGCGGAGAGGGGTGGCATACAAGTCTAATTAATAATAATAATAATAATAATAATAATAATAATAATAATAATGTATGTTGTCCATTCTTCGGTCTTTGAATCGTAGATTGCTGGAGCAAGAGATATTTGAGTAGCCATCCTCAAGTTTGGCCAGGACAATACTTGCTTTTAAGATGGCCACAGATGCCACAAGGTGCCTTTGTCCTGTTGTCTTCTTCAACCGACTTCATCGCCAGTGTTAGATTGCGTGGGAAAAGAGGTGAGATATAGGTGCAGTTCAGCACCTTTACTTATCAGTAGCCAAAAGTAATACTGTATGCCAGCAGGTTACACGGAAGCCGCTTTTATTCCTAAGGCCGGCTAGCCACTGACAGCAGTTTATTTATTTATTTTATTTATTTAGATTTGTATGCCGCCCCTCTCCGCAGACTCGGGGCGGCTAGTTTATTTCTCCCACTGCTAGAGTAGCCAATCAGCAGCAGCTATGCAAATCCATGCCATGTATAGCTGTACGTAACAAGATCTATACTAAGGAAATTAATTGATACAATAGATAATACAATAATACAAGAACAATATATTTCTTGATGAAGACTTATGGTTTTTGACAACTAATCATAGTTTACAAATCTGAATTACTGGCATTTATTGTCTTTCCAGAATTTAAAAAAACTAGTCTTTTTCCTTTTCAAGTCTTCACAAACCACAATTGGAAACTACTGAGTTTAATATGGAGATATTTAAAGGATTGTAATTTCAAATGTGTTTACCATAATTACTGAAAGGAAAACAGAACAAAATATATAATTTTAGATTATGTTGTCTGATGAACTGTATGTTTCCTATTGGTATATTGGAAAGATTCAAAGCAAAATAGATTTTATATATGACAGTTTTTCAGATTCATAAAGCTGTAAGAATAAGGGTTAAAATCAGGATATCTGTATGGTTCATGTTAAGTCTGGTTCTCTTAAATTTCCTGCCCAATAACAGGAAGTCTTTGAATAACTGATTTTCTCCTTGTTTACACCTGGAAACTTGAAAGGAGAATCAAGTCATGGCCTCAAAGCGTTAGCTAAAAAGATTTATAAAAAACTGAATTATACATATCTTCCCATCCCAAGATATAGTAAAATATAACAATATAGTACAGAAGAATAAGGTATTCCAGGCTTATTTGCATAATTCTTCATTACTTTATGCAAGCCACTGTAAACATTTCACATTTGAATCAGTAAGAACTAGGTTGTTAGCAAATGCAAGTTATTTTAAGTGTGCTCAAGGGCACTTCTGAATTTTTTTAACTTTCTTTCCTTGACTTAGATTTTGCTGCTTCTCCCTCAGAAATTGATATGCAGGATTTCAGAAGCTGTTGAAAATTTTATGACATTTCTACTTGAAAGTCATAAATAGTAACTGCATAAGTTTCCTAACCTACCTTGGAGTGAAGCCTATTAGTGTTGCAGTATACTTATAAATCTCATGAAACTAAATTTTAGTGTATCAGATTATTCATTATTTGCAACAATAGAGGGAAGAGTTAATTGTTATGTAATAAAAAATTAGACTTAATATATTTTAATATAGTTTTATATAATCATAAGATTTATTTATTTCCTTCCTTTATTCTTTTTACAAATAATTCAAGGCAATTAATATAACTCAATTTATCTTCCTTCTGCTGCTTTCCCCACAACAATAACCCTGTGAGGTGGTTGGGTTGGTCTGAAAGAGAATAATAGGTCAAAGTCACCCAGCCACCCCGAGTCTTCGGAGAAGGGCGGCATACAAATCTAATAAATTGAATTGAATTGAATTATATGGCTAAGGTATGACTTGAACTCATAGTCTCCCTCTTTCTAGCTTAATGCCTTAAATACTAAACCGAACTGGGACTATGTTCTTTATATCTGACCTAGTTATTTATAGCACCGTATTTTTCAGAGTATAAGACGCACCGGAATATAAAATGCACCTTAGTTTTAAGAGAGAAAAATAGGGGGGGGGGTCTGTTTACCAGGTATTAATCTGGCTAGCATCCTTACTCTGGTCAGCTTCAGCACATTATTTTATCCCCTGGTTAAGGGCTTCAAAAAACCCCTTTATTCTGAGACAGTAAAAACGAAAGAGCTTCCAAGCCAGTAAGAGCTGGGGACATGACTAGCCCCTGGGAAGAAACAGTCGAAGCAAGTAGAGCAATGGGGGGGGGACACGTAAAAACGTAGGGCTTGGAAAACATTTTTCTTCGCAGAGAGTAACAGTGCAAGAGCTTGCAAGGTGGTAAGAGCTGGGAACATTGTTAGCACCTGGTTAGGACTGGAAAGAAACATTTGGAGCAAGTTAGATCAATGGAGAAAAAATCTGCAAAGTCTTAGGGCTTGGAAAACTTTTTTGCTAGAGAGTAACAATGAAAGAGCCTGAGAACAGAAACATCTGGAGCAAGTAAAGCAATGAAAAAACAACCCTACATAGACAGGGTTTGGAAAACATTCTTCTCTCAGAGAGTAACAATGAAAGAGCTTGCAAGCTGGTAAATGCTGGGAACATTGTTAGCACCTGGTTAGGTTTAAAAAGAAACTTCTTTGGAACAAGTTAAAGTAATGGAAAACCCCTGCAAAGATTAGGGCTTGGAAAACATTCTTCACAGAGAGAAACAATGATAGAGCCTGCAAAGTAAGAGCTGTGAAGATCATTAGCAGCTAGTTAGGGCTAGGGGGGGCAGCTACATTCAGAGTATAAGACGCAACCTAATGCCTCTTGTAGAGAGGAAAAAGGTCATCTTCTACACCAAAAAGTATGGTATTTAAAATGAGGGATCCTTGGTGATTTCTGAGCTCGCTTGTTTTCTTGTAGAAGTTTTATTATTCAAACTAGGTAACATTATCAATGATAGTAAGGAATTTGTTTGCTGTCAGTTTATATTCTGGTGGTTTTCCTGTCGATGTTGGTGAGGATGTTGGATGAAACATCCAGTATTCCAATCTTGGAGAAAGGCACTAGAAATAAAATGAAGGCTGGAGGCTGTTTGGAAAGAACGGTTCCCTTTATTGATGAAGCAGAACCACCAACCACAGGTGACAAAATGGATTTTAAAGTGGGTAGGTTTTTATACGTTCTGGATTCCTATGGAGATCATATAGGGGTTATGTAGGAGTCATAGCTGGCTCTATAGGCAAGAAGGTAAGTACAAATCCAAGGTGTTTGTCTGAGCTAATTTTGTCAACCTTTTGTTTGTTGCTTATCTGAGTTTCTGTCTTGACCCAGTCTTTCTGGATGGATTACCAAATCTGCATTTCAAAAAGCTGGAACAGGGAAAATGGGGCTGGTTTCTGCCTCCCTTAAAAATATATATATATTTCTCCTTTAGGGGAAATTTTATTTTATCTTGCCTTTTTAATATTCCCAAAATATTTCATTCTTTTAGGGTGGGGAACTTTCTACAGGAGTGATAGAGATTCTTGGATTGGGCTATTTGCTGTTGGCGTTTTTGGCAGTTTCTTGATTGGGTTATTATTTTATTTATTTATTTATTATTTAGATTTGTATGCCGCCCCTCTCCGCAGACTCGGGACAGCTCACAACAGAATAAAACAATTCATAACAAATCTAAATTGTAGTTTAAAATATTTTAAAAACCCATTTACTAAACAAGCATATATACAAACATACCATTCATAAATTGTATATGCCCGGGGGAGATGTCTCAATTCCCCCATGCCTGATGACAAAGGTGGGTTTTAAGGAGATTACAAAAGGCAAGGAGAGTAGGGGCAGTTCTAATCTCTGGGGGGAGTTGGTTCCAGAGGGCCGGGGCCACCACAGAGAAGGCTCTTCCCCTGGGGCCCGCCAACCGACATTGTTTAGTTGACGGGACCCGGAGAAGGCCCACTCTGTGGGACCTAATCGGTCGCTGGGATTCGTGCGGCAGAAGGCGGTCCCGGAGATATTCTGGTCTAATGCCATGAAGGGCTTTAAAGGTCATAACCAACACTTTGAATTATGATCGAAAATTGATCGGCAACCAATGCAGACTGCGGAGTGTTGGTGAAACATGGGCATACCTAGGTAAGCCCATGACTGCTCTCGCAGCTACATTCTGCACGATCTGGAGTTTCCGAACACTTTTCAAAGGTAGCCCCATGTAGAGAGCTTACTTACTTACTTGATTGTAATCTTTTAAAATTAAGTATAATCCTATAGAATTCTTTTGGGTTTTAATACCTCTACTCTGTAATTTCTATCTTAATAATTTTATCTTTACCTTATACTGAGTCCCATAGAGATTAGGCGGCATAGAAGTCAAATACTCGCAAATACGCAGTGGAGCTGAGCTGGTCGATACCTCGCATGTCTGCAGAAAGGGCTCCGCATGCCATTTGTGGCAAGTATGCCATAGCTTTGCCATCACGGCAATAGAACTAGGGTATATCACAGTCCCTGGATCAGATCATCAATTGCCTTGTCAATAAAACACGCTAGGTTTTTAAAAATATGGTGGGAAAAGGGGAGAAAAAAGCACTTCTTTAGATCTGGAAGACCTAAAGTGGATTTTCAGCTCATTCTCTCTTGGGTTGGAGTTAAGGTAATTGTAATACCATGAGGTTATGTCATATAAAAACAGTTCCTGAGCTAATTTTGCCACGATTAGGAGGAAATGACCAGGAGTCCTTAGGGACTATACAAAGGACTACTTTTTTTGAATAACTTCAATTTTTTTAAAAAACAACCCACCAATGTACTTAGTCAAGGGTTCGATACAAGCAGTGCATTTGTATCTACATTATTTTTTTTCAGTTAAAAACCACAGAAGCCACACTGGGGGCTGCTACTATCATCTTACCTCTTCATTACTTCGGCTATAAACCTTCAGTTGCCTTTACATTTGGAAACAATTAAATTGTTTTGCATGGTAATATTTCCAAACTGTACGAGGTGAAATCTAAAACATTTATTAGTCCTTGACAAGGTTTGATTCACTAAGGATGTTAGGAAATCAGAATGGCAAAAAACATGCAAAGGACGAGACGGAGTATATGTTTATTGCAGTTTTGTTTATGATGTTTATATCCCATGTGTAATTGGCGATCTTGCCTGGAGGTGATGGGGTGTTTTCCTCCCTTCTTCCTTTTCTCATTCAGCTCAGTTGTACCGTCGACTGGACTCGAGAACTGTTCATTATGCTATGGATCTTTACTGCAGTCGCCGGGTTCAGCTCCCCACTCAAAATTACTGAAAATGCAAACTCTCACCTAATTGAGCTTCAACTGACAACTAAATGTGTGTTTACACCCATCCATACAAATATACAGTATTCATTAAATTATTTGGATTCTTTTAAAATAACGAATACAGAAGATGGAACCAATCCAGTGAAGGTTGCTGGCTTTTACCACTACTGGTGCACTCTGCACACCGCTCCCTGTGTCCCGCGGGTGTGCACATGCACGCCTGAGAGATTTTGCTCCTGCGCATGTGAACACTCATGAGATTTTGGTAGATTTTTGCTTCTGCACATGCAAAAAAGCAAACAATAGCCAAAAATCACTAAAATCTCATGCAGTCGTGCATCCTCTCATGCGATTTTGCTTCCTGTACATGTGAAGAAGCCAAATCTTGCTCTGACACATGCGCATGCCTGGAGCTGCGCATGCATCAGTATTTTCCAGTATTTTCCATCAGTATTGGCAGTTCTGTGTTAGCAAAAACTTCAGAAGAGAAGGATTTAGGGGTAGTGATTTCTGACAGTCTCAAAATGGGTGAACAGTGCAGTCAGGTGGTAGGGAAAGCAAGTAGGATGCTTGGCTGCAGAGCTAGAGGTATAACAAGCAGGAAGAGGGAGAATGTGATCCCGCTATATAGAGCGCTGGTGAGACCACATTTGGAATACTGTGTTCAGTTCTGGAGACCTCACCTACAAAAAGATATTGACAAAATTGAACGGGTCCAAAGATGGGCTACAAGAATGGTGGATGTATCCTGAAATGTATCCTGAAATGTATCAGGAAAGACTTCATGAACTCAATCTGTATAGTCTGGAAGACAGAAGGAAAAGGGGGGACATGATCGAAACATTTTAATATGTTAAAGGGTTAAATAAGGTTCAGGAGGGAAGTGTTTTTAATAGGAAAGTGAACACAAGAACAAGGGGACACAATCTGAAGTTAGTTGGGGGAAAGATCAAAAGCAACATGAGAAAATATTATTTTACTGAAAGAGTAGTAGATCCTTGGAACAAACTTCCAGCAGACGTGGTTGGTAAATCCACCGTAACTGAATTTAAACATGCCTGGGATAAACATATATCCATCCTAAGATAAAATACAGAAAATAGTATAAGGGCAGACTAGAGGGACCATGAGGTCTGGGGTGGAGCTCCATTTTCGGTACTGCATTCCCCCCCCCCAATCTGGGCAGTAGCCCCCCTCTGAACCCAATACTGAACCAATCCCATTGTTCTTATGGCTAACTCAAGCCATCGTTTTTTCTTAGAAAACAAAATGGCCTTTCTTACAATTCCAGGTTTAGCTGACTAGAGATGGGCATGTGAATTTTTCCTTGACCCTTGCAACTCTGTCATTCCTGAAGACAGTTTCAATGATATAACCTTATTCTCCAGTATTTCACTATTAGTTCCCAAGATCTGCTGGTTGAGGCAACCACTTCATTGTGTTTAATGAGAGGGCAAATCCTCATTGTCCCAATTCCAGCTACACCCTCCTCATCTTTTATAGAGAACGTAAACTTATAGAGCCTGTACAATACATATGACAGAGTATGAGTCCACATCAAAATACTTTGTGTGCATACTGCCTCAGCAGACAAATATGTAGACTTTGGGAATCAGAACAGACATAAGCACAATTTGGACACTAGGGCATCAAGAGTTCATTTGATAATGGTTTGAGTTCAAAACAATCTTTAAGGATTGGTTTCATTCCTTTCACAGCTTTGAATCTTGGTGCCAATAATTTTGCAATAATTGCTGAATTTTCCAATTCCAAAGTGCAAGAGTATAATTTTTTTTGTGCAGTTTCAAAGCTGTCAGGCTAAACTAAGTCCATCTGCTTGTTGAGAGATGCAGACTTTCTGCATAATCAGGTCCTGTGTAGCCTCATTTTCTAATGCAAAACATAAATATCTGCCTTGGAGGACAAAATAAAGGTGCTGAATGTTCAGAACTTGATGGGAAATGTGTTTTGCGTTCTCAGACTCTTACTCAACAAAATAAACATCTAGCTAATGTAGCTCACTCTTTCCAGGTGGTCTAAAGCATTGCAATTAGCCAAAAAAAGCACCCTCTTTTTCCTTCTAATATAAAGCTGACACTGAGAAAATACATTCAGTTGTGACCTCATATAAAAGTCAAGGTGTATTTGCTCAGATTTAGATCAGATGTCACTAAAAGAGTTCTGGCTGCCATAATTTTATCTGTGAAAAAATGTAGATCTAAGGAGAACTATGACTTCTTTATGTCCAATAGGATTATTTTGTCCATCTCGCTCAATATTGCCTAATTTAAGCACCTTCTCTCCACAAGAGCTCTTTCACACACTATAGAAAGGCTATAGCTCATTAGCAGATACATGCTTTGCATACAGAAAATCCCAGGCTATTAACATTTATCTCTAAGCTTGTTTGAGAACATATACCACTTAAAACCTTAGGTTGCTGCAATAAATAATGAGTCGATAGACCGATCTTTCACTCAGTACAAAGAATATCTTTATATTTGCTATATCTCACCGAACATTTGACTAACTAAAGATACCAGGAGTCAATTTAGGACAATCTTTTTACAACATGTATGCCCTGCCACTAGGTTACAATCCTTCCGTTCATGTTATAGCCCTGTAAAGTCTACGGAGTCTACGGAGAGGGACGGCATACAAATCTAATAAATAATAATAATAACAGTTTAAAAAACCCATGCCACTAACTGAGAATAAATAAGTACAATAAAGGGATGCCTGAATTGTCAAAAATATTGTGAAAATGAGTGGCCTAGTTTTTCTTCGCTAAACTTAAAATAAGATTTAAGAATTTATTTATTTATTATTTTAATATATAGAACCACCACCCAATCTAAAACTCATGACTCTGAGTGGTTAACAATGTTAAAAATATATAAAATCATTTTTTTAAAAATAGAACCATCATTCAACCATCAATCACAATTAAAGTAATCAGAGAGTCAGCCTTTCTCCCCTTCCACCCAATCCTCAGACCACGTGTTTAAGGCCTTAGGAAGTTGTAATGGGATTCAGCTGTTTCGGACCGGATTCAGACGAACTAATTGTGGTGATCTGTGAGTGGGTCTGCCCACCTGCCTTGGCTAAATCCCATCCTATATCACTGCGTTCTTTGATACCCATGCATCAAATTGCTGTGTTTTTTAATGCAGCACACGTGTGTGCAAGGGATACGTGCGAGCAAAGCGAGGTCACAAAATATGAGCATGCTTACATTTTCAATTCTGGGCAAACAGGTTTTTAAATTATGTGAAGCCCACCTCTGAATAGCATGTGGGAAAGACCTTGGGTAATGGAGATGCTTGCCTGGGAAATGATCAGATAAAAGACGGTATAGCCCACAGCTGGATAATGGGCATGGCACAAGGATCAGAAAAAAGCTTACTAGCTTCTCAAACTATAAAGAAGACTGTGGAGAGTTATACTCTCAGACTGGCAAGATATTCTGTCAGTGAAGCTTTATTTATTTATTTTATTTATTTTATTTTGTCCAATACACAATAATACACAATGAAGGTTATAGAGGATATAGTAGAGAAGAAATACAAGATATAGGAGAGACTATAGGACAGGGGACAGAAGGCACTCTAATGTGCTTATGTACGCCCCTTACTGACCTCTTAGGAATCTGGAGAGGTCAACCATGGATAGTCTAAGGGTAAAATGTTGGGGGTTATGGGATGATACTACAGAGCGTGAGTTCCACGCTTCGACAACCCGATTACTAAAGTCATATTTTTTACAGTTAAGTTTGGAGCGGTTAATATTAAGCTTGAATCTGTTGTGTGTTCTTGTCTAGTTGTGGTTGAAGCTGAAATAGTCTTTGATAAGCAGGACGTTGCAGCATATGATCTTGTGGGCAATATTTAGATCATGTTTAAGACGTTGTAGTTCTAAGCTTTCAAGACCCAGGATTGTAAGTCTAGTTTCGTAGGGTATTCTGTTACGGGTAGAGGAGTGAAGGGCTCTTCTGGTGAGGTATCTTTGGATATTTTCCAGGGTGTTAATGTCAGAAATGAGGTATGGGTTCCAAACAGATGAATTGTATATCATGATGGGTCTGGCAAACGTTTTGTAAGCTCTGGTAAGTATTGTGAGATTTCCAGAGCAGAAGCTATGTAGGATTAGATTAACAACTCTTGAGGCCTTCTTGGCGATGTTGTTGCAGTGGGCTTTGGCACTTAGATCTTTAGTTATTAGTATTCCGAGGTCCTTGACCGAGTGGGGATTATCTGTGATCATTTGTTTATTCAGCTTTATCAAAAAAGAAGAATTAGTCTTATCTTGACTTGTTTACTGCCTGGTCTTCCTGGTAAGACAAGAAAAGGCTGATAGGGCCAAGGCCAATCTGATCTCCAGATGAACGATGTTTCAAAGAGCAAGTGACACAACAGAAAAGGCTCTTTTCCTGAACACTGCCAGATGGCACTCCTTAGCAAACTGATCCCAGAGCATCTCTCTCCTTCCAGATCTAACATGTAGTCCAAGCAGGTATAATGTAAGAGATGCAGTTTCAAATAATAGCAGAAAGTTTCACAACTGGGAGCAAGACATAATCTGAAAAGTGGTCATCTAGATTTTTGTAGGCAAGATTTAATATTCCAAGTCTGTTTGAAAATCATGATAAATGGGACAGTAACACAATATATAGGGAAACAGCAGCTTTACTATTCCATCAGAATGGTACTTCAACTCAGACCAGGACTGTTTTAATAAGTGGAAAATTACTGCACCTGGAGCAAAATGCTGATGAGATAATGGGATGCTGGTTATTCATCTGAAATTCTATTTACTGACAGCCTCCATTAAAAACATGCCTAGAATGATTCCTCTGTGTGCCTGTATTTGAAAGTGCTGCACTGCATAATCCAGTCAAATTTGCAAAGCTCACAGAGGACATTCATATGGCCCCTTTCCTTGCTTTATTTAAATGAGCCTTCTAAATCCTGCTCTGCCTCAGGCCCTGGATTAGATTAGGCGATGGATCCCTTGTGTGATGTTCTTTGTTTCTTTTTTTAAAAAGATATTATTAGATTCCCTCTACCTCCCATTTTTGATGGTAAATTCTCTGTTTTAATTGTATTTAATTTTATATTGTTATATTTTGTAAACTGCCCAGATTGGGACACTTAAATAAATGTACAAACTTTCCCCCGCCTAATGTCCTATAAAAGTGTAGGATTTATATTTCCCAGAATATCTTGCCAGCAATATTATTATTATTATTATTATTATTATTATCAGTTCAAAATTCAGGGAGATATAACCCAAGCACTTTTGGAAAATGCCAGTTTGAGGAAGATTGGCACATATTTCAGATGCACATAACAGTAATTTCATAAAAATTTACCGTAGCAGCAGACTTTTCTACAATCAGTAATATATTCAGTGAAAAGTGAACATCTGTAGTTCCATAATTATTTGAATTTTAATGAACAAGATCAATTATATTTTTTCAACACTGACACTCTTTCTCTCTCTCTCTCTCTCTCTCTCTCTCTCTCTCTCTCTCTCTCTCTCTCTCAGCAGGCTGAATTTCTGAAAAGTAGAAGTGAGATTGTACTTTCATAATAACTAGATAATATTTGTGTGGATGTTGGTAGAATATATTTGGGAGGGAGGGAGGAAGTTGCAGGCTTTTCCTAAGTACTAGGAGGATGACAAATTTAGGCAATGTGGCGGTCAAAACAAAAGAAATTATTTGCAATAAAATTTTGCTTAAACCTTTGAGTAACATGTAATTATTTACATAGCTACTATGTTATATTTGTTTTTAATTCTATGCTTTAATACTTTTGTTATTATCTTTCTAAGTATTATACATTAAGCTCCAGATGTATCACTGTAGATGACTATTACAATATAATTTTGCTCAAAATCCAAAGAGTCATAAAATTATACCTCTAATATTCACCAAAACCATAAAAATAAGAAAGCTACAATCCAAAAAAAGATTACTCTGGCGTAAAAATAAAAAAAGGCCACGTTGCAAACTTTAAAAACTGCTATAAAAATTTATGTCATCAAATAAAGACTGAATGTACCAACTATCACATTAATCAAGAAGAAAACCTCCTACGTACAAAATCAACTCGTGCCTTCTATAACTTTGTAAACAATAAACTCAAAGACTCTAGATCCATCCCACCCCTTAAAGGATTTAATGATAAAGAGTATAATAACGACACAATTAAAGCCAACCTCTTTAACACTTTCTTCAGCTCTGTCTTTGTTAACAGCAACAGCTCATGCCCAGCATTTTCGAGTCGCAACTCAACTAACTTCAATGATCTAACACAAATTGAATTTACAGAGGAAAATGTTTAAAAAATCATTACACAACCTAAAACCTTCCCTTTCTATCTGTCCAAATAGACTATGCGCATACTTCTTTAAAAAGCTCTCCTCAACCCTGGCTGAACCTCTAAGCATAATTTTCAAAATACCTTCTACAACTAGCTCCCTACCTAAACTCTGGTCTCTAGCCACAGTCATCCCTTTCTTCAAAAAAGGTGACCCAAGCAACGTTGAAAACTACAGACCAATCTCTCTGACTTGTGTCACTTGCAAAGTCATGGAATCCATCATAAACCAATCCATCACACTTCATATTGAAATGAATAACCTACTTTCCAACAAACAATTTGGTTTCAGAAAAAAAAATATCCTGCAATCTGCAACTCTTAGACTGTAAAAACATATGGACTACCCAACTTGATCAGGGTAGATCAATAGATGCAATCTATATAGACTTTTGAAAAGCCTTTGACTCAGTAGTTCATGACAAATGTCTTCTGAAACTCAAATCCTATGGCATCTCTAGACATCTGCATGATTGGATTTCAGTGTTCCTGTCCAACAGACAACAAGTGGTCAAAATAGGTAATGCCACATCTAATCCTGCTCCAGTTAACAGTGGTGTCCCACAAGGCAGTGTTTTAGAACCTACTCTCTTTATACTCTACATAAAGCAATTGTGTTCTCTTTGCTGATGATGTTAAACTATTTAATACCATTGACAATACTTCTACCTTTCAAAAGGACCTTGACCATGTAGCTGAATGGTCTAACAACTGGCAACTTCAAATTTCTACCAACAAATGCTCCGTCCTACACATTGGTAAAAAGAATTCAAATACTAAATACATACTTGGTAAAACTGAACTAACAAAGGACCCTCACTCAGTCAAAGACCTTAGAGTACTCATTTCCAATGACCTAAGTGCTAGAGCCCACTGTAACAGCATTGCCAAAAAAGCATTAAGAATTGTAAACCTAATCTTAGGTAGCTTCTTCTCTAGAAACACTGATTTATTAACCAGAGCATACAAAACATTCATCACACTTATTCTAGAATATAGCTCACCTGTGTGGAATCCACACTGCATATCAGATATTAATACAATTGAAGGAGTCCAGAAATACTTCACAAGAAGAGTCCTTCACTCCTCCTCACATAACAAATTACCCTACTCCTCCAGACTTCAAATACTAAATCTAGAAAATTTACAACTACATTGTCTCCGAACTGATTTAACTGTTGTTCATAAAATCATACATCATAATGTACTCCCTGTCAGTGACTACTTCATCTTTAACAACAACAACACAAGAGCACGTAATAGATACAAACTGAATGTAAATCGCTCCAAACTTGACTGCAGAAAATACAATTTCAGCAATAGAGTGGTCACTGCCTGGAACTCATTACCTGACTCTATTATTGCTTCCCCCAACCCCAAAATCTTCAACCTTACATTATCAACAATTGACCTCTCCCCTTTCCTAAGAGGTCTGTAAGGGGCGTGTATAAGTGCATTTTTGTGCCTAATGTCCCTGTCCTACTGTCTTATTATCCTTTTTATTACTACGTTCTACTTATGTTATGTTATGTTAATATGTACTATAATACTATACTTGTTTGACAAATAAATAAATAAATATTCTAATTATTCTTAACTTTTTCTGTGTGTCTTTTTTTCACTCCTGTTATTCCATTTATTCCAGAGGTTTCAAACTTTTGCAAGCTACAGAATTCACTAGATAAAAAACAAAATCCAGAATCTCTTATCAAGGAGCAAAGTGACGAATAGTACATAATCCCTGAGGGTTTTGAAATGCCACTTTTCAGAATCTACCCTTTCCACTGTATATAAGAAAATTTGGTGTCTGTGTGTGTGTCTGTGCATGTATGCATGTGTGCGCACACATGTGCATGCACATCTGTATCTTATTTTGGGTCTGTGTGCTTACTCTATTGCAAAATCACCTAGGGTTCCACAGAATACAGTTTGAAAAGCCCTAATTTATTCTGTTTCAACCATCAACTTATTCCCTGTTCCCTATTGGTCCTTTTGTTATTATTTTCCCAATCTGGTTCTAAGCCTTACTCCTTCCTATCCCTATTAAATTGCATGATCAGATTTAAATTCATTACTAACTTTGTGAACGGTTTCTCCCACTGTTGTGGAGAAATTCTTCAGAGCTTAGGCTCTTTATTGTTGTTGGACAACTTCTTGGCTGAAGGACCCAGAGCATATTTCTGTCTCCTGCTACAAGTAATCTTATAGAAATAACAATAGAATTCTATCTTATTTTTTTTAAAGCAGCTCTTCCTTTCATTGCAATTTTTATTAAGCATTGCTTCTCTAAATTTCCACCATTCTCCTAAAAATAGTATTTTTTGCAAACATCACATGTCTGTTAGATTTGTGTGTAAATGAAGAGGTGAGGTTCAAGAACAGTTCAGCACCTTTATTGCCTAGTAGATAGAATTAATATGGACTGCTGAGAGGCTGCAGGGAAGCCACTTTTAAAGGCTTTCCTGAAGCCTGCTGGCCACTAATTCTCCCGCCAATGAATTAACCAATCAGTGGAGGCTATGCAAATCCTTATGCCATACGTCAGTATATAACACCCCTCCCCTATTAGTTTCTGTACTGTACTGTTCTGTTCTGTCAGAAATCCACGTAGCTCACATAGTCATACAAGTAAACAGAGTACCTAGTAGTCCTACTGTGCAATTCAGTTCCTCAGGAGCTGAGGACTGCAGTGGTTATGACTGTTGTTGCTTCTTCTCTGGGTTGTGGAAAAATCTGGAACCAGTCTCCAGGCATGGCAACTGCAACCTCAGCAATGTCATCCTCCGGCCCTAGGTGGCTTCACTGGACTCCGGTGGTGGCAGGTAGGTGTTTGCACTCCTCCTTCAGGCTTGAGTGCAGGGTTCTCTGGTATCTTTCAGATAGGATCTGGTTTTTGCCCTAGTTTTCCGGTGTCAGTGAAGTCTCCAGTTGGTGGAGCAAAGACTCTCCCAACTTACTCTTTGGCTGGTCGATGTATCTTCTCCACACCCAACCATTGTCTTGGGCCAAATAACTGTGATCATGGCGGCTTTCATCCACATGGGAACCCCTGCAAAGTTTTGTGCAAAAACTAGTTCACCCATATATAACGTCCCATATACACCCATGTACAAGTTCATCCATATACAATGTTAGCTGGCTGGACTCTAGGGGTGGTCTCTGAGATGTATGTGGGGTTCAGCCTGTCCAGTTGGGACCTCCCATTAGTAATTTAGTAGGGCTCTGGTTAGTGTTAGCGTCAGGAATTATGAGTTGTGCCAGCAGGGACTGGTCAATATGTTCCTACCAGTTTCCCGGGCCCATTCTGGTTACTTTGGTCATTCCTACCATTCATTCCACTTATCCATTGCTGTCAAGACTGAATGGTGACATGAGTACATGCCTTATTCCTAGGTTGGCTAGGAATGATTCCATGTTCTTGGCTATCAGCTGTGGCCCGTTGTTTGATACAATGACATCTGGCAGGCCATGGGTCATGAACACCTTCCTCAAGATTTGTATAGTGGCTTCTATTGTTGATGTGGGCATGTTGACCACCTCCAGGCATTAGAGAAAGCATTGACCACCATCAGGAATGTTTGGCCTGACATGGGCTCTGCAAAATCTATGGGGATTCTTGACCATGGGACTTTGGGTGACTCCCATTCCAATGAAGTGATTCATAGTAGAGCTGATCTGGTTTCTTGGCCTGGCAGGCAAGTCGCCACCCACTCAGTAATGTCCTGGTCCAGCTAAGGCCATCACAGGTAGTTTCTAGCTAATGCTTTCATGTACACTATTCCCAGGTGACCTATGTGCAAGGTCCTTATAATCTTTCTCAGGGTGTGGGGTACAACAACTTGTTCCCCCCCACAGCAAACACCCCTTCAGTAAAGATAGTTCAGTTTGTTTATTTTAAAAAACTTTAAACTCTTCCCTGTTGTCCTCCTATGGCAATCCCTTTAATTCCCATGACTTCAAACAACACTTTGTCTTTTGTCATGTATTCTGCAATGTCCCACAAAGAAACTGCATTTGCTTGCTTGTTTGTTGGATTTCTAGGCCACCATTCTCCGAAGACCCCTTTAAAGGCTTCCCTGAAGCATACTGGCCATTAACAGCAGTTTAATTCTCTCCCACACACATTAACCAATCAGTGGCAGCTATTCAAATCCTTACTCTGTACGCCAGAATGTAACACTCTCACTCTGAGTGAAAGCTTTAGATTTCAATATGTATATATTTCTATTTAAATGCAAACTATCTAAGATAATTAGAAAAGTAAAACAAAATCTGTTTCTATTACATTATACCAAGAACACGGTGTGTTAATGTATAGATAAAAAAACTTTCTACCCTTCAGTTTTTACACATCTGAATCCTATTAAACTCAATGTATCAACCTACTGCTAATTTGGCATATATCTGCAGAGAGCATATGTGTTAATAAAAATAGTCTCTAATGAAGCACAGATTAAAATAAAATGACTGCATAGATGCTGGATGATATTTTGGCAAAGTATTCATTATCAACATTGATTCACAAAATAAATAAGATTCAGTCTGAAAACTGCAGCCCAGGTTTCTGTATGTCCTGGTCTGAATACTGACTGAGTACCTTGTGCCCTATTGTTCAATTAATGTATAGTATAAAAACTAGCATGCTGGAGTCTAAATATCCAAGACCAATCCCAGTGATGGCGAACCTATGGCATGGCTGCCACATGTGGCACACAGAGCCATATCTGTTGGCACATGAGCTGTTGCCTTAACTCGGCTCCAACATGCATGTGCATGTCAGCCAGTTGATTTTTGGCTCTCACAGAGGCTCTGGGAGGCCATTTTTGGCTTCCAGAGAGCTTTTACCCTCCCCTGACTTCAGGGAAGCCTTTGGCATCCGAGGAGAGCAAAACACAAGCCTATTGGGCACACCAAAAGTTGGGAAACAGGCTGTTTCTGGCCTCCAGAGGGCAGAAGCTTTTTTCGCCCTCCCCAGACATTGAATTATGGGTGTGCATGCACGATACCGCATGCCCATGCTTTCAGCACACAAGGAAAAAAAGGTTCACCATGACTGGCCTACCCACTAACCTTTGAAAAAACAATCAGTTATCTCAGCTTTTTCATTCTGTTATTACTAATGATAAACAACATGAGCTAAACCAGCAATTTCGTTGCAGGCTATATTGTTTGCTTTGTCACCTAAAATATTGTTCTTTATTTATAATTTCCTGGCATACATTTATTTGCAAGGTACACTGTGGAGTCCCAAAATAAATACTGTAGACAATGATTACTTCTTCTTTTAAACAGGGGAGATTGCTGTAATAATATTATTTTTAAGACAATTTATTTCCAACAGTGTTGGTATTGGATAACTATTTCAGAGATGGGGGGTTTTGCGTATACAAACACACACACACACACACACACACACACACACATACACACACGCACGCACTTTGGATAACTATTTCAGAGATTTTTTTTTTTGCATATCTATATATATACACACACTGAATTGGTGCATTTCCTTTCTGTGTAACGTAAGAAACATTTAGCCTTCAAGCCTCCAGACAGTTGCCTCAATAACCTCTGTAAATGAGAAGTAACATAAAAATACTTGAAATAAATATATTGCTGACAGAGAATTTTCTTTATGGTTCTGTATCAAAATACTTATCAAAGGAAACTATAATTTGCACACCAAGACAACTAGACACAAGAACAGTTTTCCCCCGAACACCATCACTCTACTAAACAAATAATTCGCTCAACACTGTCAGACTTTTTACTAAATCCGCACTTCTATTTCTACTAGTTTTTCTCATCATTCCTATCATCCTTCTCCTCCCACTTAGGACTGTATGACTGTAACTTGTTGCTTGTATCCTAAGATTTTTATTAATATTGATTGTTTCTTCATTGGTTATTTTACCCCTATGACAATCGTTAAATGTTGTACCACATGATTCTTGACAAATGTATCTTTTTGTTTTATGTACACTGAGAGCATATGCACCAAGACAAATTCCTTGTGTGTCCAATCACACTTGGCCAATAAAATTCTTTACTATTCTAAAGTCATATGCAATGAGTTAGTGCTCTTGGAAAATAGCTAGATACCCCAATGTTACCCCCTGCCTTATGATGCTTTACTTATCCTGATCTTTTGAATACAAACTGTAGCCAAGCCCAGTCACAATACCATATAAATATTGTAGGATGGCAAATCAGGATCATTCGATTACACTGATGGTTATTTGCAGCAGAGGCAGAGTAACGACACGGACACAGAGAGCTGGATTTAAAATGGGTCATTTTTATTAATTAAATTTGCATAATTTATTCATTAAATTAGCATAAATTTAATTAAACCCTAGCAAGGACCCGCAGGGTCAAACAATTACTTCCGGGGTGAAAATGACGTCAGAAAAACTTCCGGGGCAACTTATGGGCGTAGCTCCATGCTGATCCAGGTGAAGGGCCCCGCCCTCACCTGGATCCCAGCCATGCACCTGTATGTGGGAGGTCTCGCCGTCTAACCCCTACAAGGGGATAGAGATGGGTGGGATCCAAAGACGGGTTGCCCCCAATTGGTCAGATCGAGCTAAAGGCACCATGATCTTTGGAGAGAACCTGTCAATTATCCCCAAAGATACCCAACGGAGAACACGCAGTTGCTAAACACCATCCAGTTTTCCACCCCTAACCTGCCTACCCAAATGACCAAAGGTAAGCCAATTAGCCTAAACAGGGGGCGAAGCACCCCCTAACCGCCTGTCACCACAGTGTGGAATAGGCGAAAAAATGGTCACAGAAAATCGAGACCGCCAAAAATTCCTATTCGGCCCCCCTAAGGACGACCCACAGTGGCACACTGGAAGATAGGGAGGGCGGGTGGGTGTTCGCTGCTCGTCGTCGTCGGGGCGAAAAGGAGGCCCAAAGCCTGCACAGCCCCTTTTATAGGGCTGGCAGGCTCCGCCCCCCGACGACATCATCGGCCTCGGCCGATGATCCCAAAATGGCCAGGATCTCGCAAAATCTCACGAGATCCAGGCATTCAAAATGGGGGCTGCACCAAGGGCCGTGTCTCCCTGGCCCTGTAGCAAATCCAGGCCGGGGGGTGAGTCACCGGCTGCGCATTATATTATAATAACAAACACAGAATTCCATTAAGACTTATAGAGCCCTGGGCTCAGGTTGCTGCTGCTCAATGCCAGGTCGGTGGTAAATAAAGCTCTCCTCATCCGGGATTTGATCCTGGATGAGGAGGCCGACCTGGCTTGTATTACTGAAACCTGGCTGGGCCCGGAGGGAGGTGTCCCTCTCTCGGAAATTTGCCCAGCCGGGTTTCAGATATGGCATCAACCTCGACCCCAGGGAAGGGGGGGAGGAGTGGCTATTATAGCCAGGGAGAGCCTTTGCCTGCGTAGGCTCATTGCTCCGGAAATTGCAGGTTGCGAGTCTCTCTTGCTGAAGTTGGACTTAGGGGTTCAGGTGGGCTTATTTCTCACATACCTGCCTCCCAGCTGCGTGTCAAAAGCCCTGCCTGTGCTACTCGAGGAGGTAGCCGGGTTGGCGGTGGAGTTCCCCGGACTCATTGTCCTGGGGGACTTCAACCTGCCGTCACTCGGCGAAACCTCTGGGCTGGCACAGGAGTTCATGGCCACCATGACAGCCATGGACCTGACTCAAGTAGTACAGGGTCCGACTCACGAGGGAGGGCACGCACCTGACATGGTATTCCTTTCCGAGCAATTGAGCAATGGTCCGAGAGTAAGGGGCTTAGAAGTGTTGCCTTTGTCATGGTCAGACCATTTTCGGCTACGGCTTGACTTCCTGGCTCCAATCCTTCCCCGCAGGGAGGCGGAACCAATGAAGATGTTCCGCCCCAGACGCCTGATGGACCCAGAGGGCTTTCAGACGGCGCTTGGGGTTATTCCAGAGGCACTAGTCCACAGTTCGGCGGAGTCCCTTGCTGAGGCCTGGAACAGGGCTGCGGCAGGGGCTCTTCACCGGATTGCGCCTTTGCGACCTCTCCGCGGCACTAGACCCCGTAGAGCCCCATGGTTCAACAAGGAGCTCCGGGTGTTGAAACGCCAAAAGAGACATCTAGAGAAGCGATGGAGGAAGAGTAGGTCCGAATCTGATTGAACACTTGTAAGAGCTTTTATTAAGACTTACAAAGTGGCGCTCAAGGCGGCAAGATGCGCGTACCATGCCGCCTTGATTGCATCAGCAGAATCCCGCCCGGCTGCTCTGTTTAGGGTGACCCGCTCCCTTCTTAATCAGGGGGGAGTTGGGGAGCCCTTGCAGAGTAGTGCCGAGGAGTTTAACACGTTTTTCGCTGATAAAGTCGCTCAGATCCGGGCCGACCTCGACTCCAATTGTAAAACAGAGTCGACTGACAACGAGTCAGTCGAGGTGACTGGGGCACGTACTTGTCCACCTGTCTGGGAAGAGTTTGATCTGGTGACACCTGATGAAGTGGACAAGGCCATCGGAGCTGTGAGTTCTGCCACCTGTTTACTGGATCCGTGTCCCTCCTGGTTGGTCTCGGCCAGCAGGGAGGTGACACGGAGCTGGGCCCAGGAGATTACCAACGCTTCCTTGGGGAGGGGAGTCTTTCCAACACTCTATAAAGAAGCGCTCGTGCGCCCCCTCCTCAAGAAGCCCTCCCTGGACCCAGCCGTACTTAATAACTATCGTCCAGTCTCCAACCTTCCCTTTATGGGGAAGGTTGTCGAGAAGGTGGTGGCACTCCAGCTCCAGCGGTCCTTGGAAGAAGCCGATTATTTAGGTCCCCGACAGTCAGGTTTCAGGCCCGGTTACAGCACGGAAACCGCTTTGGTCGCGTTGATGGATGACCTCTGGCGGGCCCGGGACAGGGGTTTATCCTCTGTCCTGGTGCTCCTCGATCTCTCAGCGGCTTTCGATACCATCGACCATGGTATCCTTCTGCACCAGTTGGAGGGGTTGGGGGTGGGAGGCACTGTTCTCCAGTAGTTCTCCTCCTACCTCTCTGACCGGTCGCAGTCGGTGTTAGTGGGGGGTCAGAGGTCGGCTCCGAGGTCTCTCCCTTGTGGGGTGCCTCAGGGGTCGGTCCTCTCCCCCTTGCTATTTAACATCTACATGAAACCGCTGGGTGAAATCATCCAAGGACATGGGGTGAGGTATCATCAATATGCCGATGATACCCAGCTTTACATCTCCACCCCATGCCCAGTCAACGAAGCGGTGGAAGTGATGTGCCGGTGCCTGGAGGCTGTTGGGGCCTGGATGGGTGTCAACAGACTCAAACTCAACCCGGATAAGACGGAGTGGCTGTGGGTTCTGCCTCCCAAGGACAACTCCATCTGTCCGTCCATCACCCTGGGGGGGGAATTATTGACCCCCTCAGAGAGGGTCCGCAACTTGGGCGTCCTCCTCGATCCACAGCTCACATTAGAAAACCATCTCTCAGCTGTGGCGAGGGGGGCGTTTGCCCAGGTTCGCCTGGTGCACCAGTTGCGGCCCTATCTGGACCGGGACTCATTGCTCACAGTCACTCATGCCCTCATCACCTCGAGGTTCGACTACTGTAATGCTCTCTACATGGGGCTACCTTTGAAAAGTGTTCGGAAACTTCAGATCGTGCAGAATGCAGCTGCGAGAGCAGTCATGGGCTTACCTAGGTATGCCCATGTTTCACCATCACTCCACAGTCTGCATTGGCTGCCAATCAATTTCCGGTCACAATTCAAAGTGTTGGTTATGACCTTTAAAGCCCTTCATGGCATCGGACCAGAATATCTCCGAGACCGCCTCCTGCCGCACGAATCCCAGCGACCGATTAGGTCCCACAGAGTGGGCCTTCTCTGGGTCCCATCAACTAAACAATGCCGGTTGGCGGGTCCCAGGGGAAGAGCCTTCTCTGTGGCGGCACCGGCTCTCTGGAACCAACTCCCCCCGGAGATTAGAACTGCCCCTACTCTTCCTGCCTTCCGAAAACTCCTTAAGACCCACCTTTGCCGTCAGGCATGGGGAAACTAAACATCTCCCCTGGGCACGTTAATTTATACATGGTATGCTTGTGTGTGTGTTTGCTATTACATGGGGTTTTTCTTAAATCGTTAAATATTTTAATTACTTGGATTGTTGTGACTGTTTTACTTGTTGTGAGCCGCCCCGAGTCTTCGGAGAGGGGCGGCATACAAGTCCAACTAATAAATAAATAAATAAATAAATAAGTTTGTGTGGGATGTGCCTAATTGCTATTGATAGTGGTTGTTATGATATTTTTACTCATTGGGCTTTTCATGTTGCAAAAACCTTTACAAGAAAGCAGAAACTTCATTCATATTACAAAGTTTCTCGTTCACTTTGTAAAGGAATGTACAGGACTATAGTTCTGGAAAGTTCAGTCCTTGACAATTCAAAAATGAATTAAATTAAAATAAAAATTTTATTATTTCTAAAATGCTTCAAAGAACACTGCTAATACATAGGCACCACTATGGATTGCACCTCTGGCATTCAATACACTACCTATAGTTTTGGGGACACAATAAACATTACATTTCCACACAAAGAAAATAGCCTTATCTCTTAAAGGCTGTCTGCAGCATATAACTATCATTTGAAAGCATCATGCAGATAGGAAAGTAACCAATAGAATGTGCGAGGAGAAATTAGAATGAATTTCATGTTGGTTTTGCCGCATGATGTGCAGTTGCAAGTTTAGTCGTATGTTGCATTTTTTTTTTCTTTCAAAGGTAGTTTTGTCTTATCTGATGCCAAAACTCTTCTGTGCAGCTTTGAACACAGAAGCATGAGTGAGAGAAAGTCAGTTGGAAATTTGTGGCTGTCTACATCTATGTTTGACATTTCTCCGCTGATAAGGTAAAGCTAAATATTGACTTTTGGTGAAGTTCAGATTAGCTGTCTGGTCTATAGGAATTGATCGTAACCCATTATCATTTGCCATTTAAGACCTTAGAGCTCTGCTGCCAAAAATGAGAAACAAAGGAATGTTATGAAGAACATTAACAGGCAGTAAAGATATCCCTTTTCTAGGGAACAGCTGCACTTATTTTTGATCTTTGATGTAATTTCTTGTCTGCATTCCAATAAAATAATTTATATTTACTTTTGATTTGCTTTTGCCAAAAAAGCCATTTTTCTTCCATAAATGCAAACATTAGAAGCAGTGAGCAATGTTAAACAACAGTGTGCTTCAGTGGTCTCAGGTTCAATTTACTACTTTAATCCAAATGCAATAGAGAATGGGAAATTTTCCATTCTCTATAAGAAGGATAAAGAAAAAGGAATAGAAAAGGAAAAAGATTATGTCCTTCAAATGACTTTCATAAAGGTTTTTGAGAAGCTTTTAAATAAATTTTAAGGAGAGTACTTTGAAGTTTTATTGATTGTCATGAAAAATGCACAAATGACATACAAGCAAGCACTTTGTCATCTTCCTGTTTATATTATTAAAACAAACTGTGGCAGATTTAGGGAAATTTCAGCATTCTCCTCGACCACGTGTATTTATTTCTAGTTTGTTTCTTTCTCTGTATAAAGACTGCAACAACATAGCCAAGAAGGCTTCATGAGTTGTAAACCTAATCCTACATAGCTTCTGCTCTGGCAATCTCACACTACTTAGCAGAGCTTACAAAGCTTTCGCCAGACCCATCCTCGAATACAGCTCATCCGTTTGGAACCCATATCACATCTCAGACATTAACACCCTTGAAAATTTCCAATGATACTTCACCAGAAGAGCCCTTCACTCCTCCACTCAAAACAGAATACCCTACAAGACTAGACTTTCAATCTTGGGCCTGGAACTAAGGTGCCTTAAGCAAGATCTAAGTATTGCCCACAAGATCATATGCTGCAACATCCTGCCTGTCGGCGACTATTTCAGCTTCAACTACAACAACACAAGAGCACACAACAGATTTAAACTTAATATTAACTGCTCCAAACTTGACTGTAAAAAATATGACTTCACTAACCAAGTTGTTGAAGCGCAGAACTCATTACCGGACTCCACAGTGTCCGGTAACCCCCAACACTTTATCCTTGGATTATCCACGGTTGACCTATCCAGATTCCTAACAGGTCAGTAAGGGGCGAGTACATGTGCACTAGAGAGCCTTCCTTCCCCTGTCCTATTGCTCTCCTATATCTTCTATACCTTTCTTCTATTCCTATATCTGTTCTTCTAATCTTCAATTGATATAGTCTATTCCTATAACTTCTCTTCTATTCTTTCTTAGATATATTTTACTATGAGTATATCCTCTATAACCTTCATCATGTATTTTACTGTGTATATACCCACTAAAAATCTTCATTGTGTATTGGACAAAATCAATAAATAAAATAAAATAAAATAAAATAAAATAAAAAAAGACCGTACATTTGAGAAACATACTAAATATTAAAATTAAATATAGCAAGGCAGAAAGAAAGGAAGTAAAATGTTCATGGTTAAGACATGATCCCAATGGAATGTAGCATTCCGGATGTGGCTAACAGATTTGATAACACTTCCATCCGGAATGCTACACTTCCATTGGGATCCCGAGCCAGTTGGCACAGCCATGTCTTCAAACCCTTTCAGAAGGCTAAAAGGGTGCGTCCTATCTCATCTTGGGGAACATGATATTCCAGGGGGTAAATAAACTAAAAAGTATTATATTGTTAGGGTTTTGCTGGTGACATTATGATTACTCCAACCACTTCAATCTTTTGTAATAAGTTCATATTACTCTCAGTGATTGATAACCTTATTCTGTTTTCAATTTTTGTTTTAAACCTTGGTTCTTTTGTGAATTAAATATTGTACTCTATATACAATCTCTTTAATCTAAGAAAAAGTCCAAGTCATTCATTCTGATGAAACAAATGGCCAACTCTTATGTATATCCATTCAAAAACTGTCTTATACTTTACTGATATATTAGTATTCCAGAAAGTAGCAAATATTCTGCCTTATTATATAGACAGGTTTGTTGCATGGTTTTCATGATCAAAAAATCAGATTAATTCCTTGAAAATTTCTATTGCCAAAGACTTCACATTCTTGTCCAGATGTAAAATCAAAGCACACTCCAATATAGCCCCGAACAAGAGACTACAATAAAATCAATGCCACATTGTTTATATCAAACTGGAAGAGTATTTTTTTTCTCTTTTTCATTTTTTAAAAATAAATTTACTTGCTTTGCTTTTCAATTCATATTCTGGATTCCTTTAAAATATGAAATAAAAACGTGCTTCAAAAATATGTGCACAATTCTGCAACTAGTTTAAATACTGCATGATATTCATTAGGAAGAAAGTTCTGTGGTGGCTACCATTAATTATTTTGATTAATTCTGATAAATTCTGAACATTCATTCTGATAGGCTATTTATATCAACAGGAAATAGAATATGTTTGTTGCCAGTGGATGTGGATAATGGATTACGTTTAATTCTAGAATTTTGCTAAGTCTATGTTCACAGTCTATGCCCACAAGATCATATGCTGCAACGTCCTACCGGTCAATGACTACTTCAGCTTCAACCGCAACAACACAAGAGCACGCAACAGATTCAAACTTAATACGAACCGCTCCAAACTTGACTGTAAAAAATATGATTTCAACAATCGAGTTATCGAAGCGTGGAACTCATTGCTGGACTCAATTGTGTCAACCCCTAACCCCCAACATTTCTCCCTTAGACTCTCCACGATTGACTTCTCCAGGTTCCTCAGAGGCCAGTAAGGGGCGTACATAAGTGCACTGGTGTGCCTTTCGTCCCCTATCCAATTGTCTTTCCTTTCTCTCACTTATCATATATATTTTCTTTCTTTCATACATCCTCTCCTCTAAGTTCACTTTACCCTTATATATATTACTACATGTCTATTTTTCTTCCTATGTATTTGAGTATTGGACAAATGAATAAATAAAAATAAATAAATAAATATTTCCCAATTCTATCTAAAACTGTAAGATAGTAATCAAGACTGTGTTATTATACAAAAGGATTAAAGCAGTTATTTGGGGGTTTTTTCAACAAATCCTATTAGCTTTGTGCATGCTGCATCTGCTTGAATGCTTCGTGGTGTCTAGAGAGTGATTGTCTCTTTTCTTCTGTAAACTGAATTTGTCAATTCAGAGTCATCATGCACAAGAATCACTTCATCACAATTCCTCCCTCATATCTTGCCATATAATTATTCTTCTTTCTTCAAGTTCAGTGCCATATCAATCCCTATTTGTTATCTTGCGTGTTTATTCCTTAGATCTATTATGCATACCTGTTTACATGTCACATGTAACTTTTGCTTCACAATTCACTGGGTCCTTCCGTTTTCTTGCCTCCCAGCTGCTTCTTTATCTTTCTGCCACCTTTTATGCTGCAGATGGCTACGACAGGAGATCAGTACAATGGTCCAAACTATCTGAATACCAGGCTGAATTTTAAACTTGTGGTTTGATTGTGTTCTTATAGAAACACATTTCAGCTTCTCAAAAAAAATTGACAAGGTACATATTATATGAAGTCCTGGTAGGATTCCTTTAGGAACTTTATATCATTTGGAGAAACTTTCTATTTTTCATTCTTCCCAGGTCCCATTTAATATATATAAAAAGGAGCTGTGATGTTCCTTCAATATACCAGGGTAATTCGACACAAAAAACATGTAACCCTTCCCTGGTACAGAGCTGAAGGGATTGGATACAGTAGCCTAGAGGTTAATTCTCTGCCTTACATGGCAAAGGTTGTAAATTCAAGTTCCAGTGAAGGTATGGCTAGCTGATGAGGCCAAAATAAGGCTGAAATAGATCTATTCTAGTCTCCCTTAATTTTCAAATTCAGCAAAAACATGTAACATGTCTATTCTAAATTGTATTAAATATATACATATATATGTAATTAAATTGTATAATATATATTAAATATATATATTTAATACAATTTATTCTAAAATGTATTAAAATTACAATATGATCATTGTTTCAAATATAAGCAGTCTTTCAGTAATCTTTTTAATCCTTAATCTCAACTCCATATTGTATGAATATCCCCACATATTTTATTATAGAAGAATTTATACTTGTTTTATCCCATTCTACATAGCTGGAAATGAGAGATAGTAAATATTAATAAGATTTTCACATGAAATAATTAGAATAGAAGACAACACATCTTCCGGAGAGCTAGAATTGTGATGAAATTTTAAATCTATGAAGTCAGATATAATTTGGAAACTGTTATTTCAGTATGAAATTTCTTATATTTGCAGGTTGCTCAAAGTCAGCACTTGTCCTACAGTTGCAAAAATGTGGCAATTATTATATTTTACTGATTGTGGGTACAGAAGAGAGTACTTTCCCATTTTACTATTATTTAGCTATCACTGTGACCATTTTCTCTACACAGAATGTTGACAGCTCTTTCAAGTAACACAAATAATCAGGTTTCAAGTACTTCTAATATTAATCAAATAGATGCTGTATAAAACAAAACTTTTATTTAAGCAAGGATTTATCTAACTACATCTATTTCTATGTTTTCTCCCATCTATGCATCACAATGCTGAATAGTTTCTTAGTCAGTATTGCATACTGTTATGTACAGCCGTATGTAGTACAGATTTGCATAGCTGCCGCTGATTGGCTAATCAAGCAGCAGGAGAAATAAACTGCTGTCAGTGGCTGGCTAGGTTACAGGGAAGCCCATAAAAGCAGCTTCTCTGCAGCCTGCTGACAGTTTGCATTGCAATCAGCCAGGAGAATAAAAGGTGCTGAACTGTTCCTGTGTCTCGTTCCTTTTTTCGCATCCAAATCTAACACATACAAATCAAATCTTTGTTGGAAAGATCAGAAATTATACTCAACACAAAGAAATATTTAGAAATGATATATTTCAATTACAACAATATGTATGTGCCTTCTCATTTCCTTTTTATCTTTATGAGGTCTATCTGAATATGTTCTCAAATTAGTTTCTTAGTCCCCACTCAGTCCCAGATTATTTGATCCTTATGTTGCTAGTGGTTCTTCAGTTTATCCTTCAAAGCCATTCCCTATTCATTCCATAATTATAAAATGTTATTAAAATGAGTTAGATAAATCAGTTGCTGCCATGTCTTCCTTATGTCTCAACAATAAATAACAGCACTCTGCACTGTTGTTTTACAAGTTAAACTATTATCTAATAGCATATTTATAAAACCTCATCTATTTTGTCTAGGAATTGTTAGACTTTTGGACTTAGACAATAACTTTATTGTCACTTTAAATGTACACTAATTGGCATACATTAAAATGATATTTCATATAATACAGCTCTCAAAGGTTCACCACCTCCAATATACCGCCTTCTGCCACACGAATCCCAGCGACCAGTTAGGTCCCACCGAGTTAGTCTTCTCGGGGTCCCATCGACTAAACAATGCCATCTGGCGGGACCCAGGGGAAGAGCCTTCTCTGTGGCAGCCCCGACCCTCTGGAACCAACTCCCTCCCAGAGGTCAGAGTTGCTCCCACCCTCCTTGCCTTTCGTAAGCTCCTTAAAACTTACCTCTGTCGTCAGGCACAGGGGAATTGAGATATTCCCTTCCCCCTAGGTTTATAAAATTTATGCTTGGTATGTCTGTATGTATGATTGTTTTCTCAAATTAGGGTTTCTTAATTTAACTTAAACTTAAATATTAGATTTGTTTATATTGTTTTATTATTGTTGTTAGCCGCCCCGAGTCTACTGAGTGGGGCGGCATACAAATCTAATAGATAGATAGATAGATAGATAGATAGATAGATAGATAGATAGATAGATAGATAGATAGATAGATAGATACTGTATACTACATAAACATTACACAATAAATAAATGCTAAATTATGCATATACCCACATACTGTATATTATAGGACACAGAGAAACAACACAGTCTAGTTTGATGCATACCTATATATGGCGAGAAAAATAAATCTTGCAAGTTTACCAAACAGATGGCATAGGGAACAAAACTGTAAAAGAATCAGGTAGTCCAGCTAGAAATACTTCGAAACCTTTTCCCAAGGAAAGCAACAGAAATAGATTGTGAAGTGGGTATGTGGGATCTCTAACAATGCTTTGAACTTTAAGCACATAGCACTTATGAGTGGTATCCTGAATAACAGGAAGTGGGATTCCTATAATTTTCTCAGCTGTCCTTACCACTTTCTGTATGGACTTTTTATCTGAGGCTCTGCTTCCACTAAAACAAATAGTGATGCAGTTTGTTAAAAGCTCTCAATTGTGCCTCTGTAAAAAGTGGCCAGGAGAGAAGAAGAAAGATGTGCTTTCCTCATCCAACTCAGGAAATGCAGGTGCTGGTTTGCATGCTTCACTAAGGATAATGTGTGGAGAGACCAATTCAGATTATTAATTGCACCCCTAGATACTTAATACTGTTGACCACTTCTACAACTGCATCCTTGATATTGAGTGGAGTATGACCATGCTGTCTCTTTCTAAAACCTTTGGGTAACCGATACTGTTTTTGAGAGACTCTATAGCAGTCACAATAAAGAAGCATATGTCAAGGAATAGGAATTTTGTTATATTTGATCAGTAGAAGAGCAGAAAGTAAAACATTATGCTTAGCTCTGGGGAATTCTTTCCTTAAACTGGAAGACGTTAAGATGATTATTTTGTAATTTTCCACAATGTCTTTCTTTTTAATTAGATGCTTCAACATATGCTTCAAAAATATATAAATAGTAAGAAAAAATAAAATAGGAAAATGTATATAGTAGTTATGTCTTTCACCCCTTTTCTTATTGAGAGTTGCCATCTTATTTTCTTCTTTACCCTTTTTAATTCCTAAATCCAGAAATCATCAATTTACTTCTTTCAACCAAAAATGCATACAAGGTTTCCAATCATTTGAAAAAAATAAAAAAATATTTATAGTTTATATTCATATATATATTTATATATGGGGAAAAGGAATCCTCAATTTGAGTATTGCATTGGCAGTTCTGTGTTAGCAAAAACTTCAGAAGAGAAGGATTTAGGGGTAGCGATTTCTGACAGTCTCAAAATGGGTGAGCAGTGTGGTCGGGCAGTAGGAAAAGCAAGTAGGATGCTTGGCTGCATAGCTAGAGGTATAACAAGCAGGAAGATGGAGATTGTGATCCCCTTATATAGAGCGCTGGTGAGACCACATTTGGAATACTGTGTTCAGTTCTGGAGACCTCACCTACAAAAAGATATTGACAAAATTGAACGGGTCCAAAGACGGGCTACAAGAATGGTGGAAGGTCTTAAGCATAAAACATATCAGGAAAGACTTCATGAACTCAATCTGTATAGTCTGGAGGACAGAAGGAAAAGGGGGGACATGATCGAAACATTTAAATATGTTAAAGAGTTAAATAAGGTTCAGGAGGGAAGTGTTTTTAATAGGAAAGTGAACACAAGAACAAGGGGACACAATCTGAAGTTAGTTGGGGGAAAGATCAAAAGCAACATGAGAAAATATTATTTTACTGAAAGAGTAGTAGATCCTTGGAACAAACTTCCAGCAGACGTGGTTGATAAATCCACAGTAGCTGAATTTAAACATGCCTGGGATAAACATATATCCATTGTAAGATAAATTACAGGAAATAGTATAAGGGCAGACTAGATGGACCATGAGGTCTTTTTCTGCCGTCAATCTTCTATGTTTCTATGTTTCTATGTTTTTTTTCTGATCAAACTGTTCAGCTTTGCCATGTTTAACTCATTTTATAATCCAATCTTCAATCTAACCTGTTTCAAACTTTATGAATATAATAATATTGCCACAGTACTTTTTCATCATGACAATGAGGTCTTCTTTCTTCCTTCTACCATAATTCTTTAAGCTGACTTCCAGGATGAAAATTGCTTCCATCCCGGAAGCTAGCTTAAAATCTATAAAATGCTGCTATAGACTTTAACCTTTGTCTCATGTAGCAAAAGATCTGGACTTAGTCTAAATTATTGGGATATAAATACTGTATACTGTATAAGATATGAGTAGATATCCTAAAGTTACAATTCTTATATATATTTTCCTACAAATTCAAAGCAATTGAGTGACTGGTATACTTCTTGAAAATAGGTCCTAGTCAATTTACGTCTTCCGTATCATAAAATACAAGAGAGTCTAGGGAATAGATAGCTGTTGACAAAGAAAGATGAAAATTGAAAAGCATTTTTCCCTTTCATATATTGTCAATATTTTCTTAGTTCCTAAAGGGAGCTAGAAGCAGTGCTTTAGTATTTCTAATTAATTGTTTTTGAGAAAATGAAAAGCTGTCTAATTTAATTAGAATAAAACTATTTTTTATTCCACAAATCTTTCTACCTTGATGTCTGGAAAAAAATGCAGTAATTCAAAGACACCTTTAAAAAGCAATGTACTAAACAAAGATTCTTCTTCTTGGCCAAGAAAAAAATGTATATTGGCTTTGATAAAATCAGAAAATCTATACAAGAAAATTAGTAAATTTGGTATTAAATAAAATAGGAAATAAAATTAATTTAAATAAAATGGTACAAATCAAAAAAGAACAAAATAAGAGCTATATTATTTAGTAAGAAATAAAGATTCTGTGATCCAAATGATATTTTTTATATTTAACTGTACTATTTTTTTAAAAATATATTGTTCCCAATGTTCTTTACAGATAATTAAAACTAGTGTGAAAAAAAATGTAAATTTCTAGTTTATTTTAATTTTCAAAGGCCTTATAGAATAACAATTGCTTTTTAAAAATTCTCTGTAGGAGAAATATGAACAATCTTGACTTCATAAATATGTGCTAGCACTTGTTTGTTTTGCTGTTTTCTTTCTTTTTAATATCTTTCAGATTGTGAAAATAAACAATTGTTCCTAGAATTTTTAGATATTTCGAACATTACTGTTATATCAGCATACTATAAATACTACAATTGGAATAAAAACTTAATTGGACCCTCAAGGAAGATTATTTCTAATTCTGAAGCCATAACCAGAAAGATCCTGCTGCTATAGGAGATTAATTTATATTTAAAAAACATTAATCTTAGATTTCTATTTACATTCATCTGTAAAAGTAGGATTACTTTATGGCAGCTTTTTGTCCCTTTCCTACCATCTTGGCATCATACAAATTTTTCCAGCCCAGTTATGAAAAAAATAAGTTCAATATGATACTATCTAAATTATAGTCAATGCCCCTAATATGGACTGTACCACACAATTATGCCATGTATGATACAATAATGTATTTGTTTCCTCCATGTAAATAAATCAGCTAAAACCAACCCTGTGATCTTAACTAGTAATCTGGTCTTTTTCAGAAATTTCCATTACTATGTTTTCATGTCCAGTGCCAATATGTCTCTGACACAAAACAATACAGTAAGAATCAGTTAGGGTGCCCTTATAATTATAGATTCCAACTCTACTAGAAAGTCAATTGCTTTTCAAATAAAGGAAGTATACAATCAGAAGTAAAATGACATCATGAGAAACTTCTGGAGAATTTCCATTTCAATAAATTCATTCAAGAAAGAATTAAAAGAAAAAAATATTTTAAGAGTAACAAACCAAATACACATAATCCATCAAGTCTTAAAAGGCTGTAATTTTGTGGCTGAATTTTGTATCTAGCACAATGCCTTGACTATTACCAGTTTCTTTCATAGAATAAAGTTTTCAAAGAAGCTTTAGGAATGTGTTCTATTCCTGATAGCAATTTTAAAATGCTACTCCTTTCAGTGTACAGGGGCTTTATGCCAAGTTTAAAAAGAAAACCCATCAAGCAAGGTCTTGGAATTGGATCAATTAAACCACGGGATTGAGCAAAATGATTGAAAACAGACTGTCTGCCTGGGAGATCTCTGGTTCAATGCAAACAAGACAGTCCTGCTTCATATTCTGAAAAACAATCTTTGCAAGCTAATGTTCTCCAAGTAATTTTGACTTCATTTATTGTAAATTAAAAATAAAATAGCTTATAAATTTCTAGACATTTTGTGTTATTGTCTTTATGAAGAGAAATATCAAATGAGCAATTTATTCTCATCCCATCCATCCATTCATTTGACTTATATTCACTTATCCACTGGGAACTCTAGTCAGTGAATGTAAGGCTTTCCTTCATCTTACCCTTACAGCAACTCTTTGAAGAAAGGTGGACTGAGCTCCATAGTCCAGTGGGGCTAAAAACTGGTCTCATTAATCTTAGTCCAACTCTTTAATCTTTCACAAATATATAGTATTTGGCAGTGATAGAGAAATATTTTATCCTTTTTGACAACACAGGAAGGCTTCATAGGACTACAAGTATGATTTAAATGATTGGGTTGAATCCAATTTTAGTAAAAGCTAAAATTAATATCAATAGGTTTTTAATTAATCATGAATAAAGGCCCATTAAATTTAACCAACTGACCCTAAGAGCAACTAAGCCAAAATTTCTTTTGGGAGAAAAATCAGCTGTGAAGATTCTATTAGAAACAGCACTTATCTGAATTAATTTGCAGGTTATCACATTGAATATGTGTTGGGATTGTATTCCAGATTTATCAGGCAGATGAGATAGGATAAAGGATTATGTTATCATAAACAACGTCACTAACAATGTTAGTGCCACTTCCAAAATATTAGGATTTTATATCAATAAGTATGGATAAATAGCAGGATTTCTTTTGTAAATTTCCTCCTAAATGGTGAAATTACATTTTTCACATAGTTGAAATTGGATTTAAGTAACATGAAATGTGTGTGTTTGTGCATGTGTGTGAGAGAGACAGAGACAGAGAAAAGAAAGAAAAAAGAGAGAGTGGGTTACGCTAATAGCAAGAAAACCTACCATTTTTTTTCAATTGAACATTATTTCTTCTATATAACAGAAGAGAAGCATATTATCAGGAGAAATTTTAAATAATTCGCATTATTTTAAATAATTCGCATCATGGCCAGGTCAACAAATTCACTGCTACTTATTGATTTTATTCAGTAACAAGGCAGGAAAGCCACATTTCAAGGAACTGTTTTCAGATTGGCTCTTTTTGTGTAATAGAATTTACTTATGAGGATCCTTGGGGGGAGGGGGATTAAAATTGCACAGATTTTCTCTGGGCTCAGTGAAGCAAAATATAGAGTAGATATCTTTATAGCCTTACGCTTCATGGAACTAGCAATGTTGCCAGCCATTAAAATAGTCTTCAGGAAGGAAAAGTGATAGAGGGGAAAATAATTTAGTATTGATTCAATGGGGTTTTTCATCTGATTCAGTGACCTGTTCAACAATTTGTCATTGGAAATTGAAGATAGAAAATTCTACAACAGAAAAAAATGTAGTGATAGTTAAATGACAAAGCCTTGTTCTTATACACATTTTTTCTCACCTCATAAATCCAGTTTAATGAGAAAAACTTTCTGATTTGGTGAAATCAGAAGTTTATCAGTATATTTAAATAGACATTATCAAATTGGATGAAATTATAATTTATGGGGGGGAATGGTGCTCTCAAAAATTAGGGCAGGGCTCAAAGGATTCCCTTGTTGTATACCATCAGTTCCTGTTGACTGAATAGAAAAATACGAAATCATTAGATATGATCATATTAGATGCCAATGCTCACTTACAAACTGTGCGACCATATAAATTTATTAAAATAAATAAATATGATTCCAAATAAGCATTTAGAAGTTTGTCAAAATTAATATTATATTTTTCAACTGATCTGGGAATCAGAATCCATGACTTTGAAAGAAAAAACTGATTTTTTGATACCAAAAGTTTCCATCTGCCTTTTGACTCAAGTTGTTTTTCCCCTCAAACATCTTGCCCTTTTCAGGAGGCAAATCTCTAAAATTTCCTTTACTAGGAGCAGAAGTTTATTGGATGAATTTCTTGGACATCTTCAAAGAAAAAGAAAAAAACAGAAAGTCCAGTTGCCTCTTGAAAAAGCACTTTTGGGTTTCCTTTACTAGGTTCTTACAACTAAACAATATGCTGGAATTGTTAGGGATTAATTTTACTTTATCCTAGTCTCCAATTATCTGACTGTCTTTCCAGCAGTAAAATTAAAAATAACAAAAAACCCACCCTGTTAAACAAGTAACCAAACAAACCAGATTTTTTTAGTCTCTGTCTGAATACCACCTAACCATCAAAACTTTACCCTTAGACTATCCACTGTTGACCTCTCCTGATTCCTAAGGGGTCAATAAGGGGTGTGCATAAGTGTACCAGAGTGACTTCCATCCCCTGTCTTAATGTTTCTCTTTTATTACTATCATGTATATAAACATTATTATATCTCTATACACCACCACAAATATGTACTTGACAAAACAAACAAAACAGCCAGCTCTTCTTTCATGTTTCCATTAGCAAAGCATTGGCAAAAAGAATCAGAATACAAAATACAAACTTGGATAAAACCCCTTGTAGATGACCCTCACCTTGGAGTACTCATATCCAACAACCTAAGTGCTAGAGCCCATTGTAACAACATTGGCAAAAGGGTACTAAGAATTGTTAATCTAATCTTACATAGCTTCTTCTCTGGCAATATTACACTGCTAACCACAGCTTACAAAACATTTCTTAGACCAATTCTGGAATACAGCTCACCTGTATGGAACCCACATTGCATATCAGACATTAATACAATTCCCGCAGCCGACTTACCGGCCGGTGGGGGTTTGCGGCGATCGGCGGGGATGGAGGCCGCCATGTTGGGGGGCGGAGTCACGGCACCCACGTTGGGGTGCCGTGACCATGTGGTGCGGTGCGTGGGCACCGATTGGCCGGGCGAGCAGGGCAGCCCTATAAAAGGGGGCTGCCTTGTGGCGCAGCAGTCTCGCCCGGAGCATCGTGAGGCGAGGCTGCTGCTGTCGTTCCTCCCAGCTTGCTGCGTCACAGGCCTGAAGGCCTGCTGCGCAGCCGATCGTCGCCGGAGCGTCAGGCCTTCGAGGCCAGAAGAGCCGCGAGCGGCGGCTGGAGCCTTAGTTCGCTTCGGCGACACCCCCCACAGGGTTTGGAGGCGCATTTGAGCACGGAGGCATGGCAGGGGGTGGACGTAGTCGATCGGGGGCACGGCGGCGGGCCTCGGGGGGGCAGGCCGGAGGGCCGGGGGCCCCCCCCATTGAGCCACGCCGCACTGGGAGGAAGCGGGCCCCCAAGCGGAATTGGGGAGAAGCCCCGGGGGCTCGGCAGTCCGGGAGGCCGGTAGGGGAAGGCAGCCCCAGCGGGGAGGTGAGCCCCCGGGGGCGCTCAGTGGGCCATAGGGGGGCCTCTTCAGCGGTGAGGGGTCGACGCCAGGGCCGGGCCCGGCCGGTGGCTGCGCCGGGGGGGAGCGGGCGAGGCCACTGGGGCAGAGGAGGTCACTCCCAGTGGGTCTGAAACTGGTCTATCTGGGGCTGAGGCCCCCGCTGCAGGGCCTACCAGGAGGGGGCAGAGGGATGGGGATTCCCTTTCGGTTTCCTCACATTTACTGTCTTCCTTGCTTGAGAAACTTGATGAGAGGCCAAGGAAGCGGGGCAGGTCCCGGCGAGGCCGTGCCACGGGCGTGGACAATACAGAGGGGTCTCGGAGCTCGTCGGGGTCTGCGGACAGCCCGCGGAGGGCGCGCGGGACTCAGCGCGCGAAGCAGCGCAGCACGCGGCGGAAGGCCAGGAGAGCAGTGTCCGGCTCCGAGGAAGCAGACGACGACTCTTCTCACTGGGGTGAGTGCCCTGTGCCTAGGCACCGGTGGTCCCTCCCAAGAGGGCCTCGCGGCAGGCTACGGGCTACAAAACGCACGACACAGGGGGGTCAGAGGACATGGCGCTCCCGCACAGCTGCTCAAGTTTGGAGGAGGGGGCGTAGAAGGGCAGTGGCTCGGAGGCACAAACGGAAGAGGGATACCTCGAGGGACAGCTCAGGGTCAACCACCTCTGGGTCCACCAGTACCTCTTTTGACAGCGATAATCCTTTCGCGCCGGGCCTACCGGACACTCCGCTTAGTATGCACATGTCCCAGTCCCTCAAGCGTAAAATTTGGCGGGGCGCTTATGTGGACATGTTTCAGATTTTGCTACCTGAAAAGTCTAAGAAGGAGAAGGATAAAGAGGGCAAGAAGGGGTCGGATGACCCAAAAGGCACCAAAATGGACAAGGGGATTCTGTCGTGGGCGTATGCATTTTTGGCCTACCACTCTGTGGTGGTGGAAGACGATGTCCATAAGACACATGAACTCATCTTGTACATGAACATGATTCTGAGAGCGTATCAGGAGTTTGGGGGGGAGGCTTGGAAGCGCTATGACGAGGACTGTCGCAGGTTCGCCGCCCACAATAGACACTGGCCGTGGGATATGCGGCATAACGATTTGTGGCTGCAGGCCACGCAGCAAGCGTCAACTCCGGCCAGTGGGCGAACACCCACAGGTCATCTGCTCTTAACAACGGGCAAGGAGGCTACTCTTCCCCGCCCGGCGGTGGGGACGGGGACCCCGGCCTCCGGCCAGCGCAGCACGGCTGGGTCGTCCTTTCGAGGCCAGCCGTACTGTTACGAGTACGGCGCCAGGGGGGCCTGTTCCAGGTCATATTGTCGTTTTCGCCACGCCTGCGCCTTGTGTAGTGGTAGACACCCGACCTCCGCTTGTTACAGGGGACGGGGAGGGGCCGGCTCCAAGGACGCCGGGACCCCCGCCAAACCCCAACCTGGGGGAGCTCAAGGTAAGGGGCCCAACCCCCGTTAGATTGGACAGGTTGCAGCATTGGCTCACCGGCTACCGCCCCAAGAAGGGTGCTGATTTCCTGCTCGCGGGGTTCTCCGCGGGCTTCAGGATCCCGTACGGGGGGCCGCGCAGGGCCTGCATGGCGGACAATTTGAGGTCGGTGGCAGGTATGGGCCACGTAGTGCGGGACAAAATTATGAAGGAGGTGCGCGAGGGCCGGGTTTTGGGCCCCTTTGCAGAGCCCCCCCTGCCCTTCCTGCAGGTGTCCCCACTCGATGTGGTGCCCAAGAGGGCCGCGGGAGAGTTCAGGCTCATACATCACCTGTCGTTCCCCCCTGGTGAATCGGTGAACGATCACATTCCCGAGGAGCTCTGCTCGGTGCGCTACACACCATTCGAGACGGCTGTCGCGATGGTCCGGGCGTGCGGAGTGGGGGCACTGATGGGGAAGTGTGATATCAAATCGGCCTTTCGGCTTTTGCCCATTCACCCGGGGGACTTCGACTTGTTGGGTTTTCAGTTCGATGGCGGGTTCTTTGTTGATAGGGCCTTGCCAATGGGTTGTTCTATATCCTGCTCGCTGTTTGAGAAGTTCAGTTCATTTTTGGAGTGGGCACATGTTAAAAGTACGGGCTTTGCGTCTGTCGTACATTATTTGGATGATTTTCTCTTCGCGGGGCCGGCGGGCGCCGTCGATTGTCAGCAGGGAATGACGGGTTTCCAGGCTTTATGCGCGGATTTAGGCGTACCTTTGGCTCACGAAAAGACCGAGGGGCCTTCGACTAGACTGACATTTTTAGGCATCGAGGTGGACTCCGTTGCACAAACGTGTAGGCTACCCGATGACAAACTGACTAGACTCAAGGAAGCGGTGAGGGTTGCCCGAGCCGCAAAGAAGGTGACTCTGAGACAGGTTCAGGAGCTGGCTGGCCTGTTGAATTTTGCTTGTCGTGTGATTGCGCCGGGAAGGGCCTTTATGTTTAGACTGTACAGGGCAACGGTTGGCGTGACAAAACCGCACCACAGGATCAGGTTATCGAGGAGTGTTAGGGAGGACCTCGTGGTGTGGCAAGGGTTTCTGGATGGGTACAACGGTGTGTCATTGTGGAGACAGGATATGCTGCTGAAAGCGGACTTTCAAGTGAAGTCCGATGCGGCGGGCACGACCGGTTTCGGTGTGGTGTGGCAGAACAAATGGTTTCGGGCTGACTGGCCGCAGGAGTGGCGCGGAGAGGCCATCTGTAGGGATTTGACATTTTTGGAGCTATTCCCAATTGTCGTGGCCATCGAGCTGTGGGCATCCAGTTTTGCCGGTAGGACAGTCCACTTTTGGTGCGACAATATGGCGGTAGTACACGTAGTGAATACACTCTCCTCTAGGAACGAACGGGTTATGGGTTTGGTCCGGCATATGGTAACGAGATGTCTTGCCAATAATATGCTCTTCCGGGCACATCATGTTCCAGGGGTGAGAAACGGGGTGGCTGACGCACTGTCAAGGGGGCAGTTGGCTAGGTTCCGGCTGCTTGCCCCACAGGCCGAGGAGCACCCGGAAGCAGCCCCACAGCATCTGTGGCTAATTGGAGGGCCGACGTAAGCAAGGCCATGGATTTGTCCATAGCTCCCAGCACCAGGAGAGCATACCAGCGGGCAGGTAGGGAATTTTGGGCTTTTCGTCATGATAGGAGATACGATCAGCTTTGGCCGGCCCCGGTCGAACACCTGCTCGAATTTTGCGCGCTTAACCGCCGCCGTGGGTTGTCTGCCCGGACGATTAGGGGCAAGCTGGCAGGCTTGGCCTTCGTAGCCAAGTCTCGGGGGTTTTCGGACACCACAGGGGATTTCAGGATTAGGAAGACATTGGAGGGGTGGATCAGGGAGAAGGGTCAGGCCCAGGGTGACAGCAGGCGTCCCCTAAAGCTCACCCACTTGAGGGGGCTTTACGAGCTGTGGGGTCGGCTCTGCCGCTCTGAGTATGAGGCATCACTGTACCACGCGGTGGCGGTGACCTTGTTTTTCGGGGCTTTTCGGGTTAGCGAGGTTCTAGCAGCTTCCCGAGCCGATAGCTCCGGCCAGGCGTTCACCACAAGGGATATCAAGTTAGGTCGTAGCTCGGTGTCCTTGAGGCTTCGACGGTCCAAGACCGACCAGAGGGGTAGAGGTGTGACGGTCCAACTTTCCCGGGCTAACAACCGGCGGGTGTGCCCGGTGGCAGCTCTGGTGGCGTATTGGGCCCACAGGGGTGAAGAGCCGGGTTTTTTGTTTTGTCATGTGTCCGGTGAACCCCTGACCAGGTACCAGTTCTGGGCTGTCACATCCAAGGCGCTGGCAAGGCTGGGCTTGGACCCCAGACGTTACGGGACTCACTCATTCAGAATAGGTGCAGCGTCGTTGGCAGCAGTCGAAGGTTTCAGCAGGCTGGATATAAAGACAGTGGGCCGCTGGAGATCTGGGGCCTTCCGGACGTACATCCGCCCCTAGGTGAGTGGGGCGGAGCGGGGGGGTTGTGCTGGGCCACCAGTCTGATGCTGCTCTGCTTCCTCCCTTTCTCTAGCCCGACGACTTGACTGGCGCCGCAGAATCCTGATATGTGGCCACAGCATGGTGTACTGGGCCGAGCGGAGGGCCCGTGAGACGACGCCCGGCACGAATTTGGAGATTGATCGAGCGGTTGTTCAGTGGCTGGGCCGTCGAGGCCTACGTTGGCGTGGAGTTCTTCCCCTGTTGTTCAACAGTGGGAAGGTGCGAGGGGTGCCGGGCTGTTTGGTCTTGCATGTTGGTGGGAACGATCTGGGAGCGATGACAGGTGTAGAGCTGCTGTGGCACATTTGGGAGAGTTTGCAAGTGATCTGGGAGCGGTGGCCAGATACGTGTGTGTGGTGGTCCAACATCCTGCCCAGGAGGAGTTGGAGGCAGGCTAGAAGCCCTAGCGCAGTGGATAAGGCTAGGAAGAGGGTAAACAGAGCGGTTAGGAAGTGGGTGATTCAGGCTGGGGGTGGAGTGATAGACCATCCAGACATCAGGGCATCCCTCATAGACTTGTACAGACAGGACGGTGTACACTTGACCGATAGTGGGAACGATAAATTTATAGCCGACCTGCAGAGGTGCCTGCACATATATGTGCAGGGGGGGGAGCAGGGGGAATAAATTAAAATTTCACCCCCTGCTGTGGCCGATAGGGGGCGGAAAATAAAATAAATAGCAACTGGTGAGCTCCTTTAGGGGCACCTCTACTGAGGTGAGGGGCGAGCTCCTTCTCGGATTACAGGGCTCGACCGGCCTGGGTTCGGGGAGTGAGTCGCTCCTGTGGCTCGCTTGCTGGAGTTTAACATAGACCAGTAGCGAGCCATCCCACACGCCAGGTGTGGCGTAGTAAGGGTGCAGGGCGTAGGTCTAGTTTACCATGACCCGCACCCAGTTTCAAGGAGTTTTCGCCCCAGGGTTGCTCTGTCTGAATTGGCTACGTTATTCCGCCCCCATTTGATTTTGCACCCTGCAGGTCATGTGGGGTTAATGGTTTAAATAAGTTAATAAGTTAAGAAGTTAAGTTGTTTGAATAAAAAGTGACCCCGTTATACCCACACCTTGTGTCCGACTATTACTCCGCCTGCGCCGCAATTGAAAGAGTCCAGAAATATTTCACAAGAAGAGTCTTCACTTCTGCGCTCACAACAAAATACCTTATTCCACCAGACTTGAAATACTGGGATTAGACAATTTACAACTACATCGCCTCCATTTTGATCTTAATGCAGTTCATAAAATCATATACCAAAATGTCCTTCTTATTAGTGACTAATTCACCTTCAACTGCAGCAATATACGAGCACATAATAGATTCAAACTAAACCGCTCCAAATTCAACTGCAGAAAATATAACTTCAGCAATAGAGTAATCAATGCTTGGAATGCACTACCTGACTGTGGTTTCTTCCCCACACCCCAAAAACTTTAACCTTAGATTGTCCTACAGTCGACCTCTCCCCGTTTCTAAGAGGTCTGTAAGGGGCGTGCATAAGCGCACCACTATGCCTACCGTCTCTGTCCTACTGTCCTATTGTTCTCAATATCGTTACTTTTATGTTATGTTTATACAAACTACTACTATCCTATACATTTATTTATGACAAATAATAAAGATAAAAGTTGTGGCCTTATTTTTCCACTCTTGTTGAACTCTTAACTTGGTGTCTTCCATCTGCATTCCAAGATGGGAGAAGAGAAAACTATAATATGAATAGTCTGATCTTCGTAAAAAAAGATTATCATAATAAAATCAGTTATTCTTCTGAAATGAGTAGCTACTGCAGCTGTTTTAATATGATTAGGTCTACAGTTTGCTATTTGTCTTTTACACTTTATATGAACAAAAGTCATTATATGATGCCACCTCATGGATGGAAAGAGAAAAAAAAGGTTCTCCACATTCCTCTCTGATTTTAACCCAGGAATCTCAATGTTGGCATATGATATTGTAAATACAAATTATGAACTAAATTGTACTTGCATATATGAACACACACAAATATTTAATTTGAGAATAAACACTATAATTTGGAATGCATCATTGGCTGATAAGTAGATCTTGGAGGGTAATATATATAATGAATACATCTTTAGATGTAGAGTTTTTTATTTTTATTTTTATGTCCCAAATGTGAAAGTATGTTCTACTAGCCATTTTGTTCAAGCATACTGTAATTAACTCTATTTGAATTATCTTGATTCAATAACAACTGTCCCGTGTCTCTCAATTTCACCAAATTGAAGATTACAAAATTAACAGTCTTAAGAGTTTTAGTATTTAGGAATAGGGCCACATAGAAATCTAATTAAAAATTAAAAATTAAAATAAATAAATAGTAGTACAGATTTTTTTACTACTAGATTATATATATATATATAATCTAGTAGTAGGTATGGCTAGCTGATGAGGCCAAAATAAGGCCAAAATAGATCTAGCCTAGTCTCCCTTAATTTTCAAATTCAGCAAAAAAACATGTGACACATATAGATAGAATTGTCGGCTATCAATAAAATTAACTGCCTTGGAAATGGCTCTGGGTTGAGCCGAGAGGCAAATATGGAGCTGTGATGTTCCTTCAATACACCAGGCTGATTCGACACAAAAATATGTAACCCTTCCCTGGTGAAGGGATTGGATACTGTAGCCTAGAGGATAATTCTCTGCCTTACAAGGCAAAGGTTGCAGGTTCAAGTCCCAGTGGGTATGGCTAGCTGATGAGGCCAAAATAAGGCCGAAATAGATCTATCCTAGTCTCCCCTAATTTTCAAATTCAGCAAAAAAACATTCTTTCTTTCACGTTCCAAAAATACTTCTGTATTTTTTTGACTTTTTGATGAATAACTTCAGCAGTCATGATTTCCAGTTCTTCCAGATGGAACTTGGATAACATCAGTCACAATACAGCTATTCATTTAAGATTTTATAAATAAATGAAATCCACAAAGATGTTTTATATGGAATCTCCAAAACAGCCATTACACATTCTTTCTGAAATTAAAAAAAGTTGAGAATGAAGAATAAAAGGATTCAAAGAAGATTGGGGAACTTCATATTGAATGGCAAAGTTAATATTCTCACAAAGAAAAATAAAATTATGAATAGTTTTAAATAATAGAGATTCTGGTGAAAATACAAAATAATATTTCCCAATGCACAAATTGGAAAATATACAATCATAGAAAAGTCACAATGTTTATTATTGTGTAAAGAAATATATAACTAAAGAAATATAACTAACAGAATAACAGAGTTGGAATGGATCTTGGAGTTCCAAAACCCTCCTCAGGCAGGAAACCCCATACCATTTTACACAAACCCCTGTCTAATCTCTCGACAATAGTTATTGAATACAACTGGGTCCAGGAAATGCTTCTTGATGAGGGGGCGCACATGTGCCTCCTTGTAGGGATCCTTGTAGGGATCTGGAAAGGACACTTTTCTCAAAGATGCATTGATAATCTCCTGGACCAGCCAGGAGGGACACAGGTCCAACAAACAGGTGGAAGAACTTATATCTCCCTTGGCCTTATCCACTTCATCAGGTGTTATCAGGTCAGACTCCTCCCACACAACAGGACTGAGATGAGCCCCTGTCAACCTGATTGACTCATTGTCAGACCACACTGCATTCCAATTGGAGTCAAGGTCTGTCCAGATCTTAGCGATTTTATCTGCGAAAAACTGATTAAAGTCCACAGCACTACACTAAAAGGGTTTGTCAACCCCCCCTCTGATTAAGAAGGGAGCAAGTCATCCTAAATAGATGTCTCTTCTCGCATTTCATCCCCAGAGGTCCTCAGTAAACCAAGGAGATCTCCAGGGTCTAATGCCACAGAGAGATCTTTAAAGCAGGGGTTCCCAACCTTTCGGACCTCAGGGACCACCAAGGTCATAATTTTAAATCCCGCACACCAGCAAATTCATAATTTTAAATCCCACGGGTCGATGATGCTTGATGGTGTTGTTGGGAAAGTCAGTCCCATATTCCAGAGTTGTAGCTGTAGTGTAGACCATAGTTCCCTCTAAGCTGAGCAGTGAGCAATCGCTCACTTAAAAATCATCATCAACTCAGAGTTTTCCAAACCTGCCCAGAAGCCGAGAGGGAAAGAGTGAGAAGGAAGGAGAGTGAGAGGAAGAGAGGAAGAGAGAGAAACAGATAGAAAAAAGAGAGGAAGGAAAAGAGAAAGAAAAAGAATGGGAGTAAGGAAGAGAGAAAGAAAATCAAAATCTAGTTTGAAACTAGCTCAACTATTTAAGTGGCATTTTGATATTGATAGAGTTGCTCTATTATGAGCTCACTGTTATAGACACACAGTACAGTATTTGATTTTGAAATTCTCTGAGGCAAAACAGGGTGGGTTTTTTGTTTGTTTGTTTGTTTGTTTATTTGTTTATTTATTATTTCTGTGCCGCCCAGTCCCGAAGGGACTGCCGCTCAGACACTATACTTTTCCGCCCACCCCCCCAAAAAAATTAGAGGGAACACTGGTGTAGACCCTTCTTTCCTCTCTCCTCCACTCCCTTTCATCTTCTTCCTTTCCTTTCCTCTTCTACCTTTCCTTTTCTACTTTCTTTTCCTTTTCTTTCCTCTTTCCTTCTTTCCTTTCCTCTTCTTCCTTTCCTTTCCTTCTTCGAGCACTGCACAGAAGCAAAATCTTATTTGTTTGTTTGTTTGTTTTGTCATGCACTTATTGGTTGTATACAAAGATATAATATTTATATACATGATACTAGTAAAAGAGAAACATTGGGGCAGGGGATGGAAGGCACTCTGGTGCACTTATGCACACCCCTTAAAGTTAAAAATTGCATCTATTGATTTGCCCTTATTGAGATATGTAGTCCATATGTTTTTGCAGTGAAGGGGTTGAAGGTTACAGGATAATGTTTGAGGGAGTGCTCATAATGAGGGGATGCTCACGAGATTCCCACATGCATAGAAGCAAAAAATCACCAAAAAACCTCTCGCACGAGCACATCCCCTCATGAGATTTTGGCGCATTTTTGCTTTGTGCCCATGTGCAGAAACAAAATCATACTGGGGGTGCACGTGCACATGTGCATGTAGCACACACCTGCACATAAGATGACTGGAGCTGTGCACACAGCACACTGGTAGCAGCCAGTAACAGCAATAAAATACAAATCTATTACTCAAACTCAGAATTCACAAATTCCTGCCAGCAAAGATTCATTATAGAAACTTGAAATAAACAATTATGAATGAAATATTGGTGGCACAAAAAAGGGGAAAGTGCCACATCTTACATATCTACCTAAAACTATTTTCCATTAACTTTGAAGTTTTTCTCCAGCTCTAGATTTAAACAAACAAACAAACAAACAAACAAACAAACATCTATTCATCAATAGTTCAACTGTCTTCCAATACTCTCCTCTCACAATAGCATCAATATAACTAACAGCATCCTATAATGTAGAATTAGAAAATTCTATCTTTTAATATTATGGAAAAAAATGTTAATGTATTTGTCTAAGCCCTACGCCAAAAGAGAACAATCTTTCAATGGTCACAGTTACCTTTAGTCTATGCGACAAAAAATTAAAATAAATATGATACTACAGAATTTCACACAATAGTTGAGTGTGAAATAAAAATGCACAATGAATTGCTAATGTTAAAAGCATAGGTGGAACCAAATTTTTCCAAAGTTCAAATGAACAGGAATATCTTTTTGTGAGCTTCCCATATCAAAATAGTGAATTCCCTATCACCCAACAATTTAAATCAACTATAGTCAGAAAAAGAATCCAGGATCAAAAAGTGTGTATGTGTTTTAACATTTGGTCTATTATTCAAAGCAAAAGTTCATCAGAAGATAGAAACAGCACCTTTGTGGAATGCTTTCACTTGTCCAGATTTATTTTAACTGATGTCATATTCTCTAACAAATTCACCTATTTTATTCTGTCCCATTTAACCTGATTAATCATTTAGAACAAGCATCCTAATTCAAATTAACAGAAAAGTTCCAGTTCTAAACCAGTAAGATCTCAGTCTTAGTAATACATTTAAATAGGATGATAAAGACATTCATACACCTAAGTATGGGATAGTAAGTCAGAATACATTATTTATTTGATGCATGATTAATTTCTTTACAGAATTTTAAGGAGAGATCATGTTTTATCTTATAGTAATTAACAAAAAAATAAGCTCTGTGTTTACTTGTGATTCCAAACATTTTACTATTTTTGCTTAAAGCATTTAAAGCAATGCTTTAAGCAAACAATACTGTATTTGAAAACAATATTGGTTTGTCCTGTAATGCTTAGATTTAGAGTATCAACCACATAGCACCTGATATTCAATATCTTCACATTTAATGAATGCAAGCACAGAATGCATGCAAATAAGCTATTGGTCTGGCACTAAAAAAAACCCTAATAAATCTAAAGGAAAAATAAGGTTAAAATAGGCAATAGATAGTATTGTGTGTGCATTGTGTTTTACATTATTTTGAGCAAAGGGGTTTCGCAATTTCAGATCATATTACATTCAATTTAAAATCATTGTTCAAACTTGGTATTTCTGGATCTTTTAGACAAAGTATTTTAACTTAAAATCTTTTGGGTAAAGTATCTTAATGCAAAGCGGATTACATCATATTGGGAAGAGATCTAGAATAGACAGGAGTTTTTAATCAAATGAATGACACTAGATTAACAAGATAGTGACAGGGAGGAGGAGACAAAGCACCACTCTTCAACACTTATTTAATTTATGTGACTTTCTTCATACATGAAGGCTGAGGTTGTTTTTCCTCTGATATAATTCAGTCAACTTTAACTAATAGCAACTGGAATAAAATAAAATACAATAAATGTTATTAGATCAGACAAGAGAACAGAAGTGTTAACTAAATATTATATTAGTCAACACATATACCAATGGGATTTTCTATGAATATAAATTTGTGATACAATTCATTTGCAAAAAACAGGAGTATCATTGAATTAGACAATGAAATCAAAAGAAATAAAACTTCATATTTTATTTTGTCCCTCATTCTGCATCCTTTAAAAAATTATTCTATTCCACCACTTCTTCAACATTAGTGTAACACTTGTCCCTTTGCGAGGTGTCCTAGACCTCCGGAAATGTTATTCACAGTATTGAACATTATTATTATTATTATTGTTGTTGTTGTTGTTGTTATCGTTATTATTATTATTATTATTATTATTATTATTATTATTATTTATTAGATTTGTATGCTGCCCCTCTCCGTAGACATGTAAATGTGTAAAATTATCACTAGTGAGTAGAAAGGAAAAAAGGACTGCATTTGCCTTTAATGTGTTGCTTCTTTCAAAGAAGCTCAGAACTAGGGTAGCCCTTATATCCTCTGTCTCATGGCTGATCCATGTTTACGACAACCACTTTTCAAAGCTTTTCTCAACCAGTCAAGCATAGACTGTACAGAGATCCTTGAAAATTAATAATATTGTCTACAATTCAAATTATTTTTATAATTTATGTGTATTATAAAACTGTTCTTAGGTATTTTAATTTGTTGTTCCTGACCTTTTGCTTGCTTTGATGACTGCTTAATCACATCACTTCCTCCGTTTTCCCCAGATTAATCCACTGGGATAGATTGTTAGGGCTGAAAAATAGTCATTACTGTATCCTCTTTCATTGCTGAGGATAGTCTCCATCCCAAGTCTCCTTGCTTCTATTCCAGCTCTTTCACATCTCACACTGACTTTAAACATTTAAATACCAATTAGAATTTCAAAAAGCTTGTCGTGCTATAGCTATGGGAAACCGGACAGCATGTTAAAAGGTAGAGCCATCACCTTGTCGATAAAGGCCCATATAGTCAAAGCTATGGTTTTCCAATAGTGATGCATGGCTGTGAGAGCTGAACCATAATTTTATGAGTGAAAGTATTTTATGATTAAAAAAAGTATTTTGCATTGATTTTTCTAATATATATAAAGTACTGTATAAAAAAATATAAAAGCAAATTTTAGAAAATTGTAATAAAATAAAACATCAGCTTTGTGACGTTGTTCACAATAAGACCTTTTTGGGGGTGGGGGCAATTAAAGTATTTTAGTTACAAGGACTGCAGCCAAAGAATTTGATTTTTTAGTTTTTTCCCGGTCCAGTCCAAAATGAGAAACTTCATTTGGAAAAAATGCTTTCTAGTCCAATCCTTTCAACTAATGATTATTTTTTTTATCTGCAGTATACACTAAAAATCCAAAACTATTTATACAGACTAAATTGGTGAATTTCATGGCAGTGGTAACATAATAGTTAGAGGGTTATTTATACAAGTGGGGCTATTAAAATTCCAGATAGTTATGACTTTTCCAAATTAAACAACATAATTTATTCAGAGAGCATATGGTGCATTCTAAGAAAATAAGTGCCTTGATAAGCCCTCAAGTGGTTTCATCATCAGTGAAAAGTACTAAAAATGGATTCCCAATTTGATCGGTAGTGCTAAGCAGGCTCACTGAAAGCATGCAGCCCTCCTTCAGTGGGTCGACCTCTAGGGAGGCACAGCATGCCATAATTGCCACATCAGAATGAAGTGACAGAGAAAGTTTTCTCGATGAGACGACCTCGAATGTATCAAGATCTCTCCTTTTATTGTGTTTCACTCTTCCTGACATGTGGTACAGAATAACCAATTCGTGAATGCCACATGCATTAAGCCATCCTCCAACTACTATTCACTCTTGCAACATATAAGGCAAGAATTAAGGTTTTATTCAGCACACAATTGGGCTAAAACATCACTCTCCAGTAATATTTTATTTCCAAATTTCAGTGCTTATAAACCTATGATTACAACAGCTCACACAAATTATTCAGAATATCTGTTCTGTGTATCACCATGCATCACCTTACAAACATACAAAAACAATTATAATATTAAAAGAAACATGACTGATGTAAAGAAGCTGTATTTTCAGTCTCAGGTTTAGAGTTTTAAAAACAAAACAATTTTATTTATTTATTTTATTTATTATTTGTATTTTATTTTATTTATTATTTGGATTTGTATGCCGCCCCTCTCCGAAAACAATGCACTGCAGCGTTATCTATTTGACATGTATGCATTCCTTGTTCAAAATCTCCTCTTTCCATGAAACTTACCAATCATATTTCAGGCAAAGGAGAAATATCTTGTTCCGAAACTGTACTTAACTATGTCTTATCTGGGTAAGAGGAAAACGGATGTTTGTGTTTTGTTTTTAAATTCATACCTAGCACATCCCAAGTAAAGCCATTACCAGATAGTGACTCTCAAGGGCTTTTATTTCTGTACGTTTAAGATTCTGAATATGGCTACTAAGAGCTAATGTCTGGCCCTGAAGCTGATTGAACAGGATACATTTCCATCTTCTAGACCAGTGTTTCCCAACCTTGGCAACTTGAAGATATTTGGACTTCAACTCCCAGAATTCCCCAGCCAGCGAATGCTGGCTGGGGGTTCTGAGAGTTGAAGTCCAGGTATCTGCAAGTTGCCAAGGTTGGGAAACACTGTTCTAGACCATGGATTACAACCTTCTCCCGTATAGGGTCCAGAAACCATAAACCCACTGCTGCCAACATTTCTCCATCTTTCTCTACTTTAAATTGCTGATGAGCTGTCACCAAATAATTGCCAAGATGCTGAGTGTTCACAAGAGCAGCTGAAAGGACAGCCTCTCTCTCCCTCTATTGTCTGGGCCAAGTGGGTATATTTCTTCAGGGAACTATATAGCCTGGAAGATTTTGAGTGGCAGGCCGCCTATTTCTAATGCCTGTTCTAGACAAATTGCTTCTGCCATGCTGATCCACTCTTCTACAGCACCCAGTTTAATTATTATAATATTGTTTAGAATGGAACTTTCTAAAGATGGTGCAGCACTATTCAGTATGCAAATTAAGCTAGCATTCTGTAGAGCTTCTTCTATAATCATGTTTTATCAGGGCTTATACTGGGCTTGTTGTTGCATTGAAGTGAAATATGGTTCACACACTTGTCAACTATGTTCTGAGTCAGTAACAGGGTGAATAACCTATGCATTAGATCTATGCTTTATGCTATATCCATAATTACCAGATGATGAATTTAATATAGCACCTCTTTGTTTAGGTAAGAATGCTATTATATTCAATTGCCAATGTGATGGTAAAAAATAGTGATGACTGAAGACAATAAATTGTATTTTTTTTCACTATCAGACAAACAGGTTTTATGCAAGAATTTTACCACTTTTTAACTAAAGTATATACTATTATAAGATATCCTATTTGCTCTGGTCAGTATCCTACTTAAGCTGATGGAAATGAGGGGGAGAGAATTAAAAAATGCTATTTTATGCATAATATAATTATTTCCAGAACAAAAGAAAAATTTACAATGTTTCAAACCTGACTGAATGTCCAGGATACTCACCAATATATTTTGCACATGTCCAGCATTGTTTGAGAGTTTGAGCGAATTATGCAACATGCACAGTATTTTTTGCTACTGACAACAGTTACTTTGCTAGCTTTTGTGTACAAACATTTCTAAATACCATGTTGCTTGACAATCTGGGTTGTGAGAATCAGATGTAGTTGCCTTTGTGATATCATAACCAGTATTTGTCAGACTATTCAACAAGGTTTTTTTTTCTGATTCAGCATTGCGACTATTAGTGCAAACTTGGAGAAACCTAGATGTTTTTCCAAACATAATAGATCAATTTAATAGAACAGAAAATCTTGTAATAGGAAAGCAGTCTTTCTCTCATATCCACCTGCCTGTGTTGATGGCATCCCGATGCCACAGCTACAGAGTATAACCATCATTCTAGTACAGTGATGGGCAACCTTTTGAGCTTGGTGTGTCAAAATTCGCTGAAAAACCGAGCATAACTCGGGTGGTGTGTCACCTTGAGAAAAAAACCATAATTTTGTGATATTTATAGTTTAAATAACAAATACTGTATGTATAATTATTTAACTTACCTGCTTAGTGACTTCTTTGTTAATCTGTCAGTTGGTTTCAACTGCGACCTAAATTTCACAGCAACCTAAATTTGGGGCTCAATTGTAATTGCAATTCGAGGACTACCTAATGACATTCATAATCACGATAGTTTCTGACACTGGATTACACTAGGATGGGAAATACGAGGTGAAACGGGATGAACCAGAAACTCAAATATACTGCTCAAGAAAATAAAGGGAACACTTAAACAACACAATATAACTCCAAGTAAATTAAACTTCTGTGAAATCAAACTGCCCACTTAGGAAGCAACACTGATTGACAATCAATTTCACATGTTGTCAGCACATTCAACTTTGTACAGAACAAAGTATTCAATGAGAATATGTCATTCATTCAGATTTAGGATATATTTTTTGAGTGTTCCCTTTAGTTTTTTTTACCAGTGTATTTTTTCACAAAGCGTGTGTGCATACTTGTGTGCATGCTTGTTTCTCTCTCTCTCGGCGTGTGTGCATTCTTCATATATGAAATGTTGGCGATCTGATCAGGGTGCGTTTGCTCCCTCCCTCTGCCTGTGTCGGAAAAAAATATACTGGAAGCTCCTTGAAACCAAACCCAGCGGAGCCTTATTTTACAAACAAAACGGCTCGTTCCGTCCAGCCCAGTGAGTTTGCCTAGCTCTTCCCCCCTACTACCTCTTCAGCACTGTGCTCACCACAGAAGCGCCTGCCTAGGGCCGGGACCATCTTGCAAAAGCGCTTCTTCCTCTCCACGAAAGAGGCGCATCGCCCCGGCTGAGGAAGAGACGCCACCTCAACGGCATGCACTGCCATCTTATCTATAGGTGTCACTGTCGTGGCTCCTCCCCCTTTCTCCTCCTCCTCTCCCATTCACCCCTACCCCGCCCCGCCTCCCACTGGACTGCGCTTTGCTTGCTCCTTCCCCGCCCTTCCGGCTCTTGCTCTTTCCTGGCTCTCCCCCGCCCCCCTGCTCTCCACCCCCCGCGGGAGCAGGGTGCCAAACTCAAAGTGCAAGATGGCGCGGAGAGCCTCTTCAGCCAGTTGGTGCCCATGCAAGTGAAATGCCAGGGTGGAGAGGAGAGGTGAGGTGCCGGCGTGGCTTTTCTTCCTTCAGCCGCGTGTCACTGAAAGTGGCTACACGTGTCAGTGCTGACACGCGTGTCATAGGTTCGCCATCACTGTTCTAGTAGCTTGGCATTTCAAGACTGGTTAAATAAATCATTTATGCAAACTTATTTTTGTTCAGTTTATTTATTTTATTTTGTCAAATACGTATTGGTAATATACATTTGCTTATTTGACCCCTATGACAATCATTAAGTGTTGTACCACATGATTCTTGACAAATGTATCTTTTTCTTTTATGTACATTGAGAGCATATGCATCAAAACTTTTGCCAGACCCATCCTAGAATACAGCTGATCCGTTTGGAATCCATACCGCATCTCAGACATGAAAGTCCAAAGATACTTCACCAGAAGAGCCCTTCACTCCTCCACTCGAAACAGAACACCCTACGAGACTAGACTTTCAATCCTGGGCCTAGAAAGCTTAGAACTAAAACGCCTTAAACATGATCTAAGTATTGCCCACAAGATTATATGCTGCAATGTCCTGCCTGTCAACGACTACTTCAGCTTCAACCACAACAACACAAGACCACATAACAGATTCAAGCTCAATATTAACCGCTCCAAACTTGACTGTAAAAAATGCAACTTTAGTAATAGAGTTGTTGAAGCATGGAACTCATTACCAGACTCCGTAGTATCATCCCCTAACCTCCAACATTTTACCCTTAGATTATCCACAGTTGACCCCTCCAGATTCCTAAGAGGTCAGTAAGGGCCATGCATAAGTGCACTAAAGTGCCTTCCGACCCCTGTCCTATTGTCTCTCCTATATCCCATATGTAAAAAATATGATTTCAACAATCGAGTTATCGGAGCATGGAACTCATTGCCGGACTCAATTGTGTCAACCCCTAACCCCCAACATTTCTCCCTTAGACTCTCCACGATTGACCTCTCCAGGTTCCTAAGAGGCCAGTAAGGGGCGTACATAAGTGCACTGGTGTGCCTTTCGTCCCCTGTCCAATTGTCTTTCCTTTCTCTCACTTATCATATATATTTTCTTTCTTTCATATATCCTCTCCTCTAAGTTCATTTTACCCTTATATATATTACTACATGTCTATTTTTCTTCCTATGTATTTGTGTATTGGACAAATGAATAAATAAATGAATAAATAAAATAAATATCTTCTCTTCTATACCTATATCTTTCTTCTATTCTCTCATTGATTATTTTATCCTATACTCTCTCTTCTATTCTTTCTCTAATTCTGTTTCCTCGAAGGTGTCCTCTATTACCTTCATTGTGTATTATTGTGTATTGGACAAAATAAATAATTTTTAAAAAAATTAAAATATGTCCAATCACACTTGGCCAATAAGGAATTCTATTCTATTCTACATAGATCTAACATTGTTTATATACATGAGATTGGTACTAATAAGAGAAAAACATTAGGACAGGGACAGTAGTTTATTTTATTTGGAAGTTTAGTTTAGTTTATTTGGAAGGATTCTTGTTGACAATGAAACAACTGAATCTCATCAAGAACCCTAGGAAAGATTTCTTCTAGCTTTGTCATTCTTGAATTATTTAGGAGAGGGCACAATGTGCCTTGAATGTATTGAGTTGATTGTAGATCCTGGGATTAATAAACGCAGACAAAAGGCAGCTAGTAATGGAGAAGTCTGTTGCTAAAAATCGGTCTGAGCTGCGGCTGGAGAAAAGAAGGCACAGAGACAGATTGTGTTTTGCGCACAAAATACAAACTATCTGATGGATATAGATAGATTCAGCGCTACGGCCGTGAAATTTCCTCTGAGGCTCAGCCTCCACATACTTCCTTACAAAAATATCGTGCAAAATTAGAGGTTGTTTCCAAGGCAAACTTTCTTCCTTCAGGACTTGCACCGTGACGAATTCCCTCTCAATAACCTGCAGCTCTTAGACGCTGCGAGATTGCAACCACCCTGCTCACGGAAGTTAAAGTTGAAAGCCGAAATAACAGCAACACAAAGAGTTTACAAACGGAAAAGCACCCGAGAGAAAAAACGGATTTTAAAAAAGCCCCCAAAAAACTACTGCCATCTAATGTTGAGACCTCCATTGCACTGATTTTTTACCGCCAAAAGGTGGCAGTATAACACAACTCACTCGCTCTTTCTTCGATCGTTTTGTGATCGAAGAGGGAAAAAAATGGATTTGACATGCCGTTAGGTAGCTGTAAATGAAGACTGGCCTTCTAAAATATCTTTGAAATAAAAGGACATTTGTTTATTTCTTAGATTTTGTCCCATTTTTACTTGAATCTCAAAGTGATGTATTTAGTCTTATATTATTCAATCTTCTCCTTATAGCAACTCTATGATAGGTTCAGATGTGAGAGCCACACATTGTATTAAACTATTGTTTCTTTGGTCAGAGTTTTACTAATCTGCTGCTTACAAACTAATGGTTGGTTTTCATTAGCGAATGTGATATATCATACAGAATTAAAAATTCACCAAAAAGTCAACCTAAATCCAATCATTAGGAAGGGGAATTGCCTATTTCTGGCTCAATAGAAAGCAAGCTATTAATCTATTGATTTGCATCACAGAATCTTTATGTGATAGGTTATTCTATCTGCTGGACCCCCATCGCATTTATCTTCAACTTATCCCTAGCCTTAAGACTGAATGGAATGGAACGGAACAGAACATGATTGGACACACAAGGAGTTTGTCATTGGTGCTCTCGGTACACATAAAAGAAAAGATACATTTGTCAAGAATCCTGAGGTACAACACAATGATTTTCACAAATAAGCAATCAGAAAACAATATTAATATAAATTGTAAGCAACAAATTACAGTCATACAGTCATAACTGGGAGGAGATGGGTGATAGGAACGATGAGAAGACTAATAGTAATAGTAATTCAACCTTAGTGGATAGTTTGACAGTGGTGAGGGAATTATTTGTTTAGCAGAGTAATGGTGTTCAGAAAAAAAATGTTCTTATGTCTATTTGTCTTGGTGTACAAGTGCTCTATAGGGTAGGGGGTAGAAATTGAAATAATTTATGTCCAGAATGCAAGGGGTCAGTAAATATTTTCATGGCCCTCTTTTTAACTCAATAAGTGTACAGGTCCTCAATGGAAGGCAAGTTGGCAATAATCATTTTTTCTTCATTTTTGAGTCAATTAAGTCACTTTTAACTTTTGTGTGTTAAAGTGTTATTATTATTATTATTATTATTATTATTATTATTATTATTCCTTTATTAAGATATATTGTGTTTTTTTTTTCTGTGGCATGATCTGTACTCACAACTGTAAGCTACATAAGAACATAAGAAGAGCCATGCTGAATCAGGACAAAGCCCATCGAGTCCAGCATTCTGTGTCACACACCAATTGTACATGGGGATCTTGAGCAGAAAGAGAAGGCAAGACCCTCCCTTTCCCTTAACCCCCAACAAATGGGACCCAAGGGAATCCTGCCTGCCTCAACCAACATAGAGGTGGCACATGGATATCCGTTTCAATAACCACCGATACACTTGGCATCCATGAATCTGTCTAATCCTGCCTTGAAGCTATCAAGGCTGACGGCTGTCACGACCTCTTCTGGAAGTGAATTCCATAAACCAACGACCCTCTGGGTGAAGAAATATTTCCCTTGATTTGTCCTCACTTTCTTACCTATGAGCTTTAGAGAGTGCCCCCTTGTCCTAGTATTGTGTGATAGAGAAAAGAATTTTTCTCTATCCACCTTTTCTATCCCATGCATGATTTTATACACTTTGATCAAGTCACCCCTTAAATGCCATCTTTCAAGGCTGAAGAGACCAAGGCGTTGCAACCTGGTTTCATAAGGGAGATCCTAGCACAGGGCGTTTTTGGCTTCTGGGAGGATAGATGGGGGTGTTTTTACCCTCTCCCGGTTCCTGGGAAGCCTTTGAAGCCTGGGGATGGCGAAACCCGAGCCTATTTGGCCCACTAGGAGTTGGAAAACTTGTCATTTCCGGCCTCCAAAAGGCCTCCAGCGGGCAGGAGAAACTGTTTTTGCCCTCCCCAGGCATTGAATTATGATTGTGGGCACTCACACAGGCGCATGCTCTTTCGGCACCTGAGGATAAAAAGGTTCTCCAACATTGATCTAGTAGTTAAGACAGCAGGTTAGAAACTGGAAGACTAAGTTTTGATCCTGCCTTATTCATGAAACCAGACTGGGTAACTTGGACCAGTCACTGTTCTTTCAGCCCAACTCATATCACAGTCTTGTTAAGGTGAACATATGAAGAGAAAGTACTAAGTACTTTCTTCGGAGAGGGGCGGCATACAAATCTAATAAATTATTATTATTATTATTATTATTATTATTATTATTATTATGTATGTTCACAGCCTTGAATAATTTATAAAAATAATAAAGATGGGATTTTTTAAAAACAAAATCTTAATAATAACAACATAGTACATTAGGCCACTTTTCTATGTTGCCAAAATATTATGGGAAAATAAAGTATGAGGGACTGAAGATAGGTAGAATAAGGGGCAGAAAAGAGATAAGAGAAATTGCAGTAAGTACAGCAAATTATAATTTAGGTAGCCAAGGTCAATTGAACATTCTGATCAAAACCGATACTTAAATGAATATTAACAGGAAATAATCCTCTCTAGCACTGAACACACAGATGATCCGGAATCAATACAAGGAAAACAACTGAATAGAAAACCCTAATCAAGGAACTAATACCACCATCAAAACTGGCAAAACAAGTTACTGTATATAAATAGGAAGGAAGCCTCGAACTCACTTGCACTGATGTTACCTAGTTAAGTAATGCAAAAAAAGCAAGCTCAGAGACACCAAATTAGTAGTGATTTTAGAGAAACATAACAGATTGGATCATGTGAAGTGCCGCCATCAATTAGTCATGCAGCCTTAATTAAGTCAATATATAGTGGAAGGAGAAGAAAAATATTTTACTATTAGTGTTATGGTAAAAAAGTCATTTCTTAGCATTTATGTGGTCAAGGTCCCTTTGGAAGGGCATAGACCAGGGGTGTCAAACTCAATTTCATTGAAGGCTGCATCAGGGCTGTGGCTCACCTCAGGGGGCCAGGTGGGCATGGCTGACTGGGTGGGCGAGGCCAGCTTAACCCCACTCCTCCAAACTGCTGGCATATCTCCTCTTTGCACTGGGTAGATCAGGCCAAAGCCTTTCTGGCCCGATGTTTCATCTTCACATTGGGTAGACTGGGCCAAAGCAACTTGGGGTGGCCCCTTACATTTTCCAGAGCAGCCCCATGTGCCAGATTCAACCACATAAGCAACTGGACCTGGCTTGTGGACCTTGAGTTTGACACCTGTAGCATAGACAGTTCAACAACCTAGGAAAAGATGACCATAAAGAGCAGCAGCTTCTTTTCACTAACTAATTGGATTGTTCACTAACTAATTGGAGCATAGGCTTTGCTTCTGCCAGTATTGATAAAATACTACTTTTGAGGAAGATCAAGAAAAGATAATAGTTGTCTTCCTGACAATATTTATTTATTTATTTATTCATTCATTCATTCATTCATTTATTAGATTTCTGTGCCACCCTTCTTGAGGTGACTCAGGGCGGCACGCAACATTAAATATAACAATATATAAGAAACCTAATAACTATAGAAATATGAAAGTTTACTAAACATTTTTAAAGACCCCATGTAGACTCACGCACATTCATCTAATACAATCATATCTCGTATCAGCCGGAGACAGTCTCATCACTCACGGCCTCCATGCCCGCCGGCAAAGGTAGGTTTTTTAAGCTTTACAAAAGACCAGGAGGGAGGGGACGGTACGTATCTCCGGAGGAAGTTTGTTCCAGAGGGCCGGGGCCGCCACAGAGAAGGCTCTTCCCCTAGGCCCCGCCAGTCGACATTGTCTGGCCGACAGGACCTAGAGAAGACCAACTCTGTGGGACCTAACTGGCCGCTGGGATACATGAGGCAGAAGACAGTCCCGAAGATATTCCTGTCTAAAGAACCAGTGGCTAGAGTTTTCTGGAAGGAAAAAAAAGCAGAAGATGCAGAAGAAAAGCCCTGAGTAAACATTTTTGTTGATCCAGACAATATCTTAGAAACTACCTTTCATTTTGTAACCCTTGAATATTTGATAATCGCATGATTTAGCAAGTGATTTACTATACTACAAAATACTATTCTGTATATAATTTGCAAAACAAGTTCCAACTAGGGGCTGGGTGATGGTAATTAATTATCAATTACAGGCTTTCTAATTATCCTTGTGGATATATTATACCTGCAAACTAAATTATTTATCTCACAAAGCTTTTTCAGCTTCTCCAAAGCTATCATCTCCTTTTCAGCTGAAGCAGAAGTTCCTTCTTAACAACATATCCAAGCATTATTCCCTGTTTAATTGAAAGATAAACAATAATAATCAAGAATGTCCCAAGAGGCTTATGTAGAGCTTACAATCTGTCAAACTATAAGCTGCACAACTCCAGGCTCCAGAATAAAAAGAGATTTTTCTTCAGGGGGTATGTATTATTGTAGTATTTCTAGAGATCTGTGTTTGAAGCTTTATTTATTAATGAATACCTTGATCTCTTTACAATGGGGAGTCAATGTGTTGATATGTATGTTGCTTTGGAAACATGAATGAGAATGCCTGCATGTAAGAATGCAGTTAGTTATACACATAGCATGCTTTAATCATTAATTTCTCAATTATTCTAAAGTAATTCTGTATTCTTGCATTCTAATCCTTTCTAGAGCATCTTGTAAAGTATTTTGACATCAGTTTTTCATTTTATTTTATAGAGCAAAATATAATTCTGAATGACAATTACTATGCACAGTCAAAAGTTGATAGAACGTTGGTGTTCCACATATTCTCTTACATATACTTTCTAACATAGAAGCTAATTTAATTCAGCCAAATCCGTACTGATGTTTAGCTGACATCATCATTTAGATAGGTAGATGATAAAGATAATGAGAATGTATTTTTTGCCTATTTAGATTAAAAAGGAATTTCATCTATCATCATAACTATATAGTACTAATTACTCAACTTCCAGCCCTAACCAAATATTCCTTTGAATTGACTAACTATTTGTAGTAGAGTAGCAATTAAAGGCCATAATGGAAGTTTAATAAAAACTAAGAAGCATATAAGTGACGATGGGATTTTAGCTGCATTCTAATTGCACGAATATGGTTTTAACATGTAGTTTTGAATAATTGTCTGTTTCCTTTGTAATATGAGATCATTTTAATAATTGATTCTTCTGTCTACCACCCAGAATTGATACTGTATTTTTAAAATCATCTATGTAATTATTAGGAACCTGGTTATTTTTTGTGGAGCTTTTTTAGATTATATCTAAATAAAAGTTTAGGGTTTCAATTTCAGACCGTTTCTATGCTGACTCAACTCACAGGTATAGTTTAAGAATGAAACTGTGTAAGTGGAAATCATTTAGATTAATAGATCAAATACAGTCTAAGTCCAATAGTGACACGGGTTTCTCATCAAATTCTCTTTCTGTATTAAACCTGTTTAGTAATAAAAAATTTTTTTATCTTCTAGAATTATGCAAATATTGAATGTTACTTAAAACTCTTTCTTGTTGCTCCCATAGCAACAGAAAACCCCCACTGTCTTCTCACATATCCAGATACAATGCTGTGCTCAGCTCCATTGTGGAATAATTAACACTGCACAATTTAGTGAACAAGAAAGAAATCAAGAAACCAAATGGTCATGAATACTAGATAAATAATGTTCCTTTTTATGGCAATAAATTTCATGCTCACCTTAAATATATAATTTGATAGCTGGAGATTTGAATCAGCATTCTAGCCTCATGAAAGCAACATAAAAACATCTATTAGATTTGATGGAAATACGAGCAGAATCTAATCAAATAATGCTTAAGGAACAGATATTCATTCAATGTCAGGTGCCTGTTTTTCATAGGACTTCAAAGATTTAAGTCATGTGTTTTTTGTCAGCATTATTTTCTATCAGATTTTAATCCCATTGGCAGATTATAAAGCTAAAGATACACAATGTAGGGCTAGAAATTTAATTTTTCACCAATAATTATGCTGATACATTTTTAATACAATAAATTTATTTATTTATTTATTTACTTACTTACTTACTTACTTACTTACTTATTTACTTACTTACTTATTTATTTATTTATTATTTAGATGTGTATGCCGCCCCTCTCCACAGACTCGGGGCGGCTCACAACAAGACACAACACTTCATAACAAATCCAAATAACTTTAAAATATTTAAAAAAGAACCCAATTTTTCTAACAAACACACACACAAACATACCATGCATAAATTGTACATGCCCGGGGGAGGTGTTTCAGTTCCCCCATGCCTGACGACAAAGGTGGGTTTTAAGGAGTTTACGGAAGGCAGGGAGAGTAGGGGCAGTTCTAATCTCTGGGGGGAGTTGGTTCCAGAGAGTGTATTTGCTGTTGTGGTTATTACTTCTTTTAGATCAATTGAAGTATTATGGTATCATAAAATAAAAGGAATTTGACTAATTCGGTTGTAGGCCTCATACGATGATACAATTTTATTAAAATAATTAGGTGAAAGAGAACTTTCAACTATTCAATGAAGTTAAACTGACCACTAATGGGGGCATGGGGGAAGGGAGAGACAAGTATAATGGAAATGGTCAAATTAGAATTGATGCCTAGCAAAACTATCCTGTCTCCATAGGATCTGTGACCTGAGACCAATACGCCTCTGTTGTTTTACTACCATGCTGTGGGTGTGGCTTATGCAGGACGCCCTCCATTTCCTTTCAACATCTTTCAGTGCAAATTAGGTGCTCTGGGGTGGAGTTCCATTTTTGCTACCCTACTGCATTTCCCCCCATCCGAGCAGCTAAGGAGAGGGGCGGCATACAAATCTAATAAATAATAATAATAATAATAATAATAATAATAATAATAATAATAATAATGAAATGCCACCTGAAGCTGCTGCTGAGCTAATTATTGAGGGCATGGTTGAAGAGGCACAGACCTTGCAGCTTGTTTCTGGGCCTTTTTGAATTGCTTTTCCAAGGCCTGAACCCTGTGTTCAGCATCTTTGAGGGTCACTACAGATAAGGGTGACCCAGAAGCTTTGGTCTTCCCCTTGGATGAATGTCCCTTAGAAGGGGCCTTCTTAGGGGCAGCAGATGTGGATGGCCCCTTTGCTGCTAGATTATCAGCATTGCCAGCCATATTGATGGTAGTGAGGCCACTGAAGCAAAAATGAGGCTGCAAGAGTGAAGTAAGTTTATAGCCCAAGGTAAGAACTCCAACTGGGCTGGGAGACAGGTGGAAATTAGTCCAACAGATGTCTCAGACTAATACTCACCCCAGTCATACTATAAGCACTAATTGATATGAAGTCAGCAAAACAAAGATGCTCCATCAAGCAAAGACCCAGCCGTACAATAGAATCAGGAAGCAAAATGGCAAATGGAGCTTTGTGGCCATTTAAAATGGCCACCAGCACTAACTGACTCAGGAGATCCAATCTGTGACCAAACAAAATGCACTGAAAAGCCATGATGACATTTGTCCACAGACAGGCAATCCGAAATGACCACTGGTAAGCAAGCAAGGAGTGATCTGCCTAGCAACGGACAGAGCAGTGTTGTAATGGCTGCCAGCTAAAACTGGAACTCAGAGGCAAGTCACATTAACCGGAATATTCACGCCTGGCAAATATCGCTCCCCTGATCGCTCTACAGATGTGCCGGCCGAAAAGAGAATCCTGGAAGGTAATAATAGTTTTATTTGCGATAATAGCCCTTAGAGGAGGAACTCCAGCTGTGTTGCACTCTAGGAAGGAGTATACGTCCATTGGGCAGGGACTCCATTGAACCCTGCTCTGCTGAGCAAGAGTACAGCCGCATGGAGTAATGACTCCAAGCTAATTATGCTCCTCTGGGAGAGTATGGCCAGGATTCAGGCTACCTCAACTGTTTGGTAGTGGTGGTTCTCATTTAACCCATTGTTTGGATTCTCCTTAGCAGCATATAGAAGAACCAGAAGATCATCTTCTCGGTGTGTGCATGCCCACCAGGGGGCTGTTCTTTCTATTTCCAGTGTGCACATGTGCACCAGCCAGCTGATTTTCATATGTGCATACATGCCAGAAACCAGAAGAGCAGCTGCTCACATGTGCGTGCTCCCATTTCAGCACTCGGTGTTGATTGATATGGGTAAAACTGGCCACAGTCTGTCAAGAATAGAACTTGGGAGTCCCTCACCAAGTGCTGGAAATGTTGTAGTCCCAGGAATATAGCTTGAAGCTCAAGGAGGTTGATGTTGGCATCTGTTAGGTCTGATTGGAACCAACAGCCTTGAGTCATTTGAGGTGATATGTGGGCTCCCCACCCATTCAGACTCGCGTCTGTTGTGATGATTAATCTGGTGGGTTCTGTGAATAATGAGCCCTTCCTAATTACCTCGAATGTCCACCAGGACAATGAGTGGCACTGCTGGTGGCACTGTTATTTTGGACATGGAGTGGCTGGATCATTTCTGTTGGTACAGTAACATTATAGGGTACGAGTATGGAGCCTCGCCCAAGGAACCAATCCAATACATGAGATTAGTTTTCCCAATAACTGGGAAAGAAGAGCCAATGGAACCCTCCGATGTCGCTGGACCTGGTGCACCAGAGATGCGATTCCAGCTTGTCCGTCAGGCGATAGGAAAACCTCACGTGTTTTAGTGTCGATGATAGCTTCCAGGTGGAGGAGGGTGGTGGTGGGTGTGAGGTGGCTTTCTGCATGGTTGATTGAGTAGTCGTGATTTTGTAGAACACAGATCGTGTGATGTAAGTCTTCGCTTGCTTGAAGGGCAGAGGTCAATTGGATGAGAATATCATCCAAATAACATTGGAGTCCTATAGGACCTGCCCTGAGATATGCTGCCACCGCTGCAAGAATCTTTGTAAAAGTTCTGAGTGCTGATGAGAGGCCAAATGGCAGGGCGCGGTACTGGTAATGGTGCCTTGTCATGTAGAACTGCAGTAACTGTCTATGAGATGGTTGCACCAGCATGTGGAGGTAGACTCCTGCAAATCTATGAAGGCTAGCCAATCGTTCTGGCAGATGCACCCCAGGATGGAACTGAGGGATGCACCAAAAATTGAGTAATGCATCTTAGGGTAGGGACTCCTAAAAAGCCTTGTAAAGGCTGTTTGGAAATATAAATGGTGGTGTTTGTCACCCAGAATTCTAGGGAGCTGGACACTTAATGCTAGGCAAAAAATCTTTTTGTAAGACAGAGGCTTTCAGATAGGATCTGCTGGATCTGCTGCCAATTACCTCTGTTTTGAGGACAAAATATTGTTCACAATAGTAAGACGATTCCCCTTGCTCAGCCAGCTAGCAATTAACATCTAGGAGCTGCAATAGCTACTCCAGCCATTTGTTCTGGTGTGAATTTTTTAGCGCACAAAATGGTGACCGCTGCATCTCCACTCTGCCGCTGGATAAATAAAACCAGAGTATAGCCCATGGAGGGCAGGGAATCTAAGCTGGCACTTTCTCTCTCTCTCTCCCCATCCCTCCCTCCCTCTCCCTCCCTCTCTCTCTCCCCGCAAAGAAAGCAGCCAGGAAGCAATCCAGTCCTTGCACCCCATAGCTTTTTGAAAAACCAACCAAAGTATAGCCCTCAGGCCACAGATTCCTATTGCCATCTTTATCCAACTCTGCCAATACTAAAATTGAGAGTCCAAGTACTTTTATCTTTATTAAGGAGCTGAGGAGAAAAATCATTTACATGCTCCTTCGTTGACTGAGTTAAAAGAACTAAAGCAGATCAAAGATAGTGGAATAGGCATGACCATGTCTATCTTTAACTTAGTCCCTTAATGATGACAGAAGTTAATCTCCCATGCTTGGACTCTCAAGCAGCACAAAGGAGAACAACTTATTTATAGGGTGGGTAAAAGGAGTAGGGAGCAGGTTTACCTACTCTGTCTGGAGTTCCTGCATGAAAGGTAAAATATAAGACCTTCATTTCCATAAGAGCACTAAATTCATGATATAAAAACTGCACATTAAACAATGCATTTTTGGTGGTGGCACTGTGGTTTGAATGCAGTACTGCTGGCTACTTCTGTTGATTGTTGTCTGCCAGCAATTTGATTCTCACTGGTTCAAGGTTGACTCAGCCTTCCATCCTTCCAAAGTCTAAGTGCTATTGCTATTTCCACTTGACAAGCTCAAAGTAAAACTAAAATTAAACCTTAATTAGCTCTGAAGGATCCCCGATGTATTGTTTAAAGGCAATATGTTTAAAACTTGGCAAAATTAAGCTATATAGACTTCATCTCCCAGAATTCTCCGGGAAGCATGCCAGTTGAGAGCCAGTTTGGGCTAGTGGTTATGGCCCAAGGCCAGAAAAGCGGGAGACTATGAATTCAAGTGATGCCTTAGCTCTGAAAGCCAGCTGTGATCTTGTGTCAGTCACTTTTCTCTCAGTCACCAACCCTCCCGAGTTGTTATGGGGGAGACTCGAGAAATGTATGTTGGATATGTTTGCTGACTTGAATTATTTGTAAAAATAATGAAGGCGGAATAAACAAAGGTTGAAAAACATTGATTTAAGTAATTTTCTTAAACAATAGAGTTTGCTTTTGAAAACATGGGTGTAGCTGAAGTAGCAATCTTTTTTGATAAAAAATTATTTTACCAACATAAATTTGCAACATAGTTGCTTAGCCAGGAGTTTTAGAATCCCTGTGATATATAAATTAAATTATATTTATTTATTTCAACAAATCTCAACAAATAATTGTGGAGAACATTTTTTTAAAAAAATATTTTAATTACAATAATTAAAATACATAGCAACAGAGGCTGAATAGTTAAAAACTATCTCTAAAATTTTAATCTCTAAATTTTTAATTTTATTTTTTGCCCAATTTTTGCATTTATGTAATTTTTAGTTTACTCTTGTCATAGTTCAGGCATGTTTTATATTTAGGAAGTTGCTGTATTGCAATTCAATGACATGTATTGATCTAAGAGCTGGCAATCCAAGCTTGCATTCAATAATGAAACTGATGTTGGGCAGATCATCTCTAAGTCAGTGCTTCTCAAATAGTACCACCAGAAATGGAGCAATGCTGGGAGGTCACGTGTGACTCCAGAGAACATGTGTGGCTCCTCTCAATTGATTCCTCTGTAGGGGGAATGTTTTCCCAGTTACATGCTGCTCTGAGCCTAAAAGAGAAGATGGCTCGGGGCAAGGCAGCTGCATGGTTTCTTGTTGCTCTTGGTGGGTGCCGTATTAGTCATGAACGGCGTAGCCAACCTGCTGCTGAACAAGGAGGAGCATCCTCTGCAGCTGGGCGAAAACTTCGAACAGCACCCTAATGCCTCCTTCCACACCATTCACTATGAGTGCCCGTCAGAGGCGGTGCTTATGGGCCAGTTTGGTGCAGTAGCAAGTTACTACCAGTACGGTAAAGGATGTCTTCAATTATCTTGCTACCAATACTGCTTCAGTTATCTTGTGTGCACACACGTACCAGTGTGTTTTTGCTTCTGCACATGCGCAGAAAGCAAAATATGAGGGAACATGCGCACGAGAGAGATTTCGGCGATTTTTTCCTTCCACACATGCCGAATTCTCAAACATGTGCATGTCCCCTCACAAGATTTTGCTTCCTGCGCATGCACAGAAGCAAACATGCTGGGACATGCATATGTGCAAGCTAACCAAAGCTGTGTGCGTAACGCACCAGTAGCAACAATAATAGGAATCCACCCCAGTCTAGTGACCCCAAAACATCAGTTTGATTAAGCTAGTCTTAAAAGAGGGTCCTAACCACAGTAGCCTATTCCTGCCTATCCAAAACCAGGCTCCACTGAGTTCAGTGTGACTTACTCCCAGGTAAGTGGGTAGAGCAGCCAATAGTTTGTTTGCAGCTTATAATACATAGCATCAGGCCAGATTACTTGCAGGATTGCCTTCTGCTGTATGAATCCCAGCGACCAGCTAGGTCCCAAAGAGTGGGCCTTCTCCAGGTCCCGTCAACTAGACAATGTTGTTTGGTGGGGCAAAGGGGACAAGCCTTCTCTGTGGTAGCCCCAGACCTCTGGAATCAGCTCCCCCAGAGATTCGTACTGCCCCCACCCTCCTTGCCTTTCGCAGGAGTCTCAAGACTCAGTTATGTCACCAGGCTTGGGGCAATTAGCCAATAGCCAATAAATGTGATGTATGGCTGTGATTGAATTTGTTTGATTGATTTTAATATATTGGAGTTTTAGCTTACATAGTTTTTTTAATTAATTAGATTTGTCTCTGTATTCACTGTTTTATATTATATCCTGTGAGCGGCCCCAAGTCTTCGGAGAGGGGCGGCATACAAATTGAATTAATAATAATAATAATAATAATAATAACAACAACAACAACAATAACAACAACAACAACAATAATAAATATTAACACTAAAATTCCATTGGGACCCAGATCGGAGAGTTGAGAGGGGATGCAAAATATTTACTTCTGGGGGGAGGCATAACAGAAAACAATTGAGAAACACCGCTCTAAGCCCAAACTACCCACAAGATTTGTAGAGATTCTCAGCCATCCAAATATTAGTTATCCCAAAGGTGTTTTTTTCAGGAGACAACTGGACTTTTTATTCTTTGAAGACATTTCGCTTATCCTCCAAGAGGCTTTTTCAGCCCTGACAGGATAGTGAGGAATGGAAGGATTTTTGCAAGGCATATATATCCCTTCCATTCCCCACTATCAGAGCTAAAGAAGCTTTTTTGGATGAGAAATGAAACGTCTTCAAACAAAAAACAAACCAAGAAAGACCTGAAAAAACCCCACCTTTGGGATACCCACAGGATTGTTGTTGTTGTTAAAAAAGTAGGCGGCTCGAGCTCTTTGCCTTCAGGCCCTAAAGTTAAAAAGAAAAGAAAATGCAGTTATTAAAAAAGAGGAAAAGAGCTCGCCCGCCGGCTTCAAAGAACCGCCCTTCTCCTCGGTTGCCACCTTGCGGGCCCTCTCGATAAAAGCCTCGAGCTTGGGTTCTTAGAGCGGCGGCGCGGACGTCACTTTTCCCGGCCGCGTGTTTACGTGGATCTGAAGATGGCGGCGCCGGTGCGTCCGCCGAGGCGCCTTCAGACCCCGTAGAGTAGGACGGGCAGAGCGCGAGAGGCTGACGCCCACAGAGCGAGCGGTGTTTTCGGAGGCTTTGGGGGCAAGTCTCCCTTTCTGGGTTTAAGTTGGCTGCGTCGTTAACTGTCTTGTCTCCCGAACAGGAGCTATGGACGAGCAGGAGAGGCAGAAGAAGCTGGAGGCCGGCAAAGCCAAGGTAAGGGGAGAGAAGGGAGCGCGGGAAGGTTGCCGGGAGGCAGATCCGGACGCGGTCGTGGGTGGGTGGGTGGGTGAGGTGAGAGAAATAGGTGGGTGGCGCGGGAGGCTCGGGCTCCATGGGTGGGTGAGGAACATAAAGCTTGCCCGTCCCGCCCCTTTTCCCTTAAGTAACGTATATATTATATATAGCTTGCTCGCCTGCTTCCTTCCCGCTGTCAGGAGCGGCGACTGAGTTAATAAAGCTCAATCGCGGATGGCTGAGGGAGCGAGACGTTCCCTGGCGACTTTTCCATGTTGTGCTTTCCTTTGTGTACGACTCTTTCTTTGTGTGTACTGTATGTGTGTGTGTGTTTGTCGTGCAACTGTCATCGCAATTCGGGGCAGATTGTAGGCTCCGGAGCAAGGCGCTTTTTTCTTCCCTGCTTGTGATATGTATCAACGTATTGGCTCGGGAACAGCTGTTGCTCTTGGCAAGAGGTTGTACATGCCTTGGAAATGAATGCCACAGGTCCCAACTGGTATGTCTATTTTAGAAGAGCAAGGGATGGCATATGGCTGGAAGGATCGCACTTTATTCTATCTCGCTCTATAAATAGGTGCCTTAAAAACCAAGGCAAAAGAGTACTGCCCCTAAGTCAGATTTATAATTTAAAAGCACTATACAGCAGACAAAGATGAACAAAGTCACTGAAAAATTGATAATGAAACCTGTATACACCCTCTGCAACCTCTGTTTGATGGAATATATAAGCTATGTGCATAATAAATCTTTATAACATCTAATTATTTAACTTAATTACTTATAATGTCTAATTATTTAACAATCCTGTAACAGGATTGAATATATAAATGGCTCAGGACGCCTTAGTCCCTTACTTTTGGGATGCTCAAATAGGCCAGTGAGCTCATAATTGAAAGTAATTTGATTACTGCATGGATTGCATTCTTAATTTAAAATTAAATCATTTTGCCTGCGCTGCAGTTAATGTTAAAAAGGCACATTCCGGGGCATCAGATATTCGTAATTTTTTTAAAAAATGGAAAATATATAACATTTTTAATGTGCATAATGTTTGACAAGAACTTAATTATGAGATACCTGTAAGTAACTACAACAATATTTTCAACATCCTTGAGTGTCAAGGATGTTGAAAATATTGCAATGCAACACTTTGCATTGCTAGATTGAGATAATGAATTCTTTAATTTATGAAATAATTTTAATGTGAATCTTTTTATTCAATCAATAAATGTATATCTGAAGTTTAAGCAGGGATTGCTTAAATTTAAGACCAGAATCTGTTGTTGACCAAAAAGTTGGTTAAGTGAACTTCACATAATAGAATAGAGCTGAGATGGCGAATCAAGTGGCACGTGGAGCCATATCTGCCGGCACGCAAGCTGTTGCCCTAGCTCAGCTCCAGTGTAGATGTATGCGCTGGCCAGCTGATTTTTGGCTCACACAGAGGCTCTGGGAGGGCATTTCTTGTTGTGAGCCGCTCCGAGTCTTCGGAGAGGGGCGGCATACAAATCTAATAAATAAATTAAATAAATAAATAAATTTCCGGCCTCTAGATCCTGGGGAGAGCAAAAATATGGGCCTACCAGGCCCACCAGAAGTGGATCCAAGGTGTCCATAAGTATTTTCACAGCCCTCTTTTTGACTTTTGCGATATTCAAGTCCTCAATGGAAGACAGGTTGGCAGCAATTGTTTTTTCTGCAGTTCTTATTGTCCTCTGAAATCTGTGTCTGTCTTGTTGGGTTGCAGAAACAAACCAGACAGTTATAGAAGTGCTGATGACAGACTCAATAATTCCTCTGTATCAGCAGCTCCTTGGGCAGTTTAAGCTTCCTAAGTTGGTGCAGAAAGAACATTCTTTGTTGTGCTTTTTTGATGATGTCTTTGATGATAGGTGACCATTTCAGGTCTTGAGATATGATAGAACCTAGAAATGTGAAGGTCTCTACTTTGGATACTGTATTGTCTAGTATTGTTAGAGGTGGTGGGATGGGAGGGTTTCTCCTAAAGTCTACCACCATTTCTACGGTTTTGAGTGTGTTCAGTTTCAGATTATCTATGTGGAATGCTATGCTCAATGACAGCAATCATGACACTCTGAAATTACTAACTGAACATACTCCCAGATAAGGAGCATAGGATACTTTGATATTGGGGAGACCCTAAATGGCACCAATCAGAGCTGAAATCCAAGCAAAATTCTCAGCCCTAAGAGAAGAGAAACTTTTTATGTGGCCTGCTCTGGGCCTCCCGAGATTTCTCCACTCGTTTAAGGCACACCATATTCTTTACTGTGCTGCCTCTGCATTCTGGAGCTAAACATCTGGCTTGAATTTTGGCTTCTTTTTGTTTAGGGCTGAAACCGCTGCTAGCTTTCAGTAGGGGACAGAGTTCAAGTAATCAGGATCTGAGCTTTATTTTTACACCGGATAGTCAGATGTAACATGCAAAGAACAGTTGCAGGAATTAGGGATGTCTAGTATAATGAAAAGAGAGAGAGAGTATGACACAATAGCAGTGTTACTATTTAGGGGCGGCAACAAAGAAGAGAAGGTCAACTTCTCCAGATCACCTGAAAGTAGGACAAGAAGCAATGGATGGAAACTTATCAAGAACAGCACCAACCTAGAATTATAAGGAGAAATTTCCTGACAGTAAAAGCAATTAACCAGTAGAACAACTTGCCTTCAGAAATTGTGGGTATTCCATCACTGGAAGTTTTAAAGAATACATTGGGTAGCAATTTGTCTTAAATGGTGTATGGATGTGATGGCGAACCTATGGCACGCGTGCCACAGGTGGCATGCAGAGCCATATCTGCTGCCACGCGAGCCATTGCCTTAGCTCAGCTCCAGTGCAAATGTATGCATTGGCCATCTGATTTTTGACTTACATGGAGGCTCTGGGATGGTGTTTTTGGCCTCTGAGGGCAGTGGAGGAGGCCGTTTTTGCCTTTCTCAAGCTCCAGGGAAGCCTCTGGAACCTGTCGAGGGTGAAAAATGGGCCTACTGGGCCCACCGGAAATTGGAAAATGTGGGAGGAGGGCATCATGCACACAATGTGCAGGGAATGGGGCAGCGTGGGGGTGGTTGCACACACATGAACAGGGGATCACACGCACATGTCCTGGAGGGGCATTGAATTATGGGTATGGGCATGTGCACACTTTCAGCACCCGAGGAAAAAAGGTTCACCATCACTGGTATAGGGTTTCTGCTTGAGCAGGCGGTTGGGCAAGAAAACTGTCAAGGTCACTTGCAGCTTTTTACTGTGTTAAACTTCTGTGCAGGAAGGAACTTCTTCCATAGGGTGTAGAACCAGAGCTCAAATCATCAGGATCTGGGGTCTATTTTCCCATCCCGCCAAAGTTCATCTCCCCTCCACATATGGAAAGGAACTATTTTTAGCATAGTGCAGAAATATAACTCAAAGGGAGTTCCTTTAGTGGGATGTGGGAACATGAGGTCCATTTTTTTTCCAATTCATGAAAAGAATTCAGTTCTTAACAACTCCCAACGTGAGAGAGATTCTCAGCAGGTAGCAATTTGAAACCTTTCTTCCCAGCTTCCTAATTGACGTTTTGAGGAAGCCAACAGAGGATATTGCAAATGGCAATCATATGATTATTGGATGCTTGATAATTAGACAGAAGTCTGTAAAGATTGCCAATCACCAAACTTTAAATTATATAATTGTGGGAAGGGGATTTGCATTATTTATGATGGCTTGCCCATAAAGCATCTTTTTCAGGCCCTTGATAACTTTGAATAAAGTTAAACAATCAATCATAAATTGAGCACTACCTGTAGATCTGATTACTGCTTAAGATGGAAGCCACAGAAATTGCAGGTCTCTATCTTAATTGGGGAAGAGGCAAACAAATCCTGGAAGAATGCAAGTTATTTCATATTGTTGCTAAGAATATAATATGAAGTTTGTGAAGATTATCAGTCATACAAGTGATGGTTCTTCAGAATTAAAGAAGCTTCTTGGATGAGAAACAAAATGTTTCCAAGGGAAAACAAAGTTCAGTTTGGGATAATCCATATTATCACCTTTGGCATAATATTGGTATATTTCTGAAGTTGAAGTTCACCAGAGGGAGTTGTTGCGTTTAATTGTGTTTCATTAAAATATTAGGACTATGCTTATTGTATTTTTGCCATATTTATTTATTGAAAACATTCAACGCAAAACATTGAAAGTATATTATCAATGCATTATTAAAAGCAATATTTAAAAATCCTAAAAGAGCTAAAAGTCATGTCGAAAAGTTTCAGAACAGAAAGTGTATTTATCCAATCTGAAAACTAAATATTTGTGAATCTTTTTGCTATTTTAAATGGTAAATTATTATTAACAAATATTTCAAATTCCTTTACCTAACTTTACCTAATCTCTGTTTATTTTTCATCAATTTTCTATTTTAACTAGTTTTACATTCACTTATGCTATCTTTATACAGAGAATCACTAATGATATTCTTCCAGTTATCTGGCACTAATATAGTCTTGAATACATATGTTGAGCAAATTGCACAATTATTCCATAAGCAACTCACATTCATAATTCAATATTTCTGTACACTGTCTGCCCAGTGTAGAGAATTTTTCAAAGGCCTTAACCAAGCAAAATAAAATAACCACCACAGTCCATTGTGTGTATCTTTGTGTTCATTTCTTTTATCCTTTTCAATAAAGCAAATACAGAATGTACACATGGATGAATTTGGTACCAGAGACTGCACTAAAAGGGATCCTGTTTCTGTGCTAGTTAATTCCTAGAATTCAACTGATTTTTCTAGACTTTCTCACATATATGTATGCAATTTGCTTTATATGTGCTACAATTTAGCTATTACAGGCTGATTAATGGATTAATTGTAAAACATTTTTCTTTCTCAAAATTGGTCACCTGCTTAATTTATGTTTCTTTCTGAAGAAACATATAAAGATATAATTAAACCCAAGTTTTCTATTATAAGATTGATTCCTTTGTTCCTGAAGTAATCTTATTCATCCATAGGTGTGTCTCCCCTTCTATATTTCTTTTAAACATCCTACTGCTTATAGAGGACTCTCTCAATAGCAGTTATCTCCATTATCCAGTCTTTATCATTTTGTAGAAGAAGAAAATCCTAGAAATGAATAAATTTTACTTTATTTGTTAGAGCTTTATATTATGCACATGCTGGGGGTGGGTGTACATCTTCTTGTAAAATATGGTGATAGTGAATAATAATCTTGTCTGTAGAACAAAGAAAGCACTTTTACATCTCTGAATAATATAAGCAAATAATTATATCCAATATAATAGCTGATGCTCTTGCTTTATTGTTGAAATGTTCTATATCTTTAGGTGTGTATTGTAGGTTTTTTTTAAAAAAAAAGATCTATAG